>NW_026536248.1:32500-37500 GCF_028551555.1 Melozone crissalis | reverse complement strand
CCTTCCCGGAACCTTCCCTTCCCGGAACCTTCCCTTCCCTTCCCTTCCCTTCCCTTCCCTTCCCTTCCCTTCCCGGAACCTTCCCTTCCCGGAACCTTCCCTTCCCTTCCCTTCCCTTCCCTTCCCTTCCCTTCCCTTCCCTTCCCGGAACCTTCCCTTCCCTTCCCTTCCCTTCCCTTCCCTTCCCTTCCCTTCCCTTCCCTTCCCTTCCCTTCCCTTCCCTTCCCAGAAACTTCCCTTCCCTTCCCTTCCCTTCCCTTCCCTTCCCTTCCCTTCCCTTCCCTTCCCTTCCCTTCCCTTCCCTTCCCTTCCCTTCCCAGAACCTTCCCTTCCCTTCCCTTCCCTTCCCTTCCCTTCCCTTCCCTTCCCTTCCCTTCCCTTCCCGGAACCTTCCCGGAACCTTCCCGGAACCTTCCCTTCCCTTCCCTTCCCTTCCCTTCCCTTCCCTTCCCTTCCCTTTCCTTCCCTTCCCTTCCCTTCCTGGAACCTTCCCGGAACCTTCCCGGAACCTTCCCTTCCCTTCCCTTCCCTTCCCTTCCCTTCCCTTCCCTTCCCGGAACCTTCCCTTCCCGGAACCTTCCCGGAACCTTCCCTTCCCGGAACCTTCCCTTCCCTTCCCTTCCCTTCCCTTCCCGGAACCTTCCCTTCCCTTCCCTTCCCTTCCCTTCCCTTCCCTTCCCTTCCCTTCCCTTCCCTTCCCTTCCCTTCCCTTCCCTTCCCTTCCCTTCCCCTCCCTTCCCTTCCCGGAACCTTCCCTTCCCGGAACCTTCCCTTCCCTTCCCAGAACCTTCCCTTCCCTTCCCGGAGCCTTCCCTTCCCTTCCCTTCCCTTCCCTTCCCTTCCCTTCCCAGAACCTTCCCTTCCCGGAACCTTCCCTTCCCTTCCCTTCACTTCCCTTCCCTTCCCTTCCCTTCCCTTCCCGAACCTTCCCTTCCCTTCCCGGAACCTTCCCTTCCCTTCCCTTCCCTTCCCTTCCCTTCCCTTCCCTTCCCTTCCCTTCCCTTCCCTTCCCTTCCCTTCCCTTCCCTTCCCTTCCCTTCCCTTCCCTTCCTTTCCCTTCCCTTCCCGGAACCTTCCCGGAACCTTCCCGGAACCTTCCCTTCCCTTCCCTCCCCTTCCCTTCCCTTCCCTTCCCTTCCCTTCCCGGAACCTTCCCTTCCCTTCCCTTCCCTTCCCTTCCCTTCCCTTCCCTTCCCTTCCCTTCCCGGAACCTTCCCTTCCCTTCCCGGAACATTCCCTTCCCTTCCCGGAACCTTCCCTTCCCGGAACCTTCCCTTCCCTACCCAGAACCTTCCCTTCCCTTCCCTTCCCTTCCCTTCCCTTCCCGGAACCTTCCCTTCCCTTCCCAGAACCTTCCCTTCCTGGAACCTTCCCTTCCCGGAACCTTCCCTTCCCAGAACCTTCCCTTTCCTTCCCGGAACCTTCCCTTCCCTTCCTTTCCCTTCCCTTTCCTTCCCTTCCCTTCCCTTCCCTTCCCTTCCCTTCCCTTCCCTTCCCTTCCCTTCCCTTCCCGGAACCTTCCTGGAACCTTCCCTTCCCTTCCCTTCCCTTCCCTTCCCTTCCCTTCCCTTCCCTTCCCTTCCCTTCCCTTCCCTTCCCTTCCCTTCCCTTCCCTTCCCTTCCCTTCCCCTCCCTTCCCTTCCCTTCCCTTCCCTTCCCTTCCCTTCCCTTCCCTTCCCTTCCCTTCCCTTCCCTTCCCTTCCCTTCCCTTCCCTTCCCTTCCCTTCCCTTTTCTTTCCCTTCCCTTCCCGGAACCTTCCCTTCCCTTCCCTTCCCTTCCCTTCCCGGAACCTTCCCTTCCCTTCCCGAACCTTCCCGGAACCTTCCCTTCCCGGAACCTTCCTGGAACCTTCCCGGAACCTTCCCGGAACCTTCCCGGAACCTTCCCGTCCCGGAACCTTCCCTTCCCGGAACCTTCCCTTCCCTTCCCTTCCCTTCCCTTCCCTTCCCAGAACCTTCCCTTCCCGGAACCTTCCCTTCCCTTCCCTTCACTTCCCTTCCCTTCCCTTCCCTTCCCTTCCCTTCCCTTCCCTTCCCGGAACCTTCCCTTCCCTTCCCGGAACCTTCCCTTCCCTTCCCTTCCCTTCCCTTCCCTTCCCTTCCCTTCCCTTCCCTTCCCTTCCCTTCCCTTCCCTTCCCTTCCCGGAACCTTCCCGGAACCTTCCCTTCCCTTCCCTCCCCTTCCCTTCCCTTCCCGGAACCTTCCCGGAACCTTCCCTTCCCTTCCCTTCCCTTCCCTTCCCTTCCCTTCCCTTCCCTTCCCTTCCCGGAACATTCCCTTCCCTTCCCTTCCCTTCCCTTCCCGGAACCTTCCCTTCCCTTCCCAGAACTTTCCCTTCCCTTCCCTTCCCTTCCCTTCCCTTCCCGGAACCTTCCCTTCCCTTCCCAGAACCTTCCCTTCCCGGAACCTTCCCTTCCCGGAACCTTCCCTCTCCAGAACCTTCCCTTTCCTTCCCGGAACCTTCCCTTCCCTTCCTTTCCTTTCCCTTTCCTTCCCTTCCCTTCCCTTCCCTTCCCTTCCCTTCCCTTCCCTTCCCGGAACCTTCCCGGGACCTTCCCTTCCCTTCCCTTCCCTTCCCTTCCCTTCCCTTCCCTTCCCTTCCCTTCCCTTCCCTTCCCTTCCCTTCCCTTCCCTTCCCTTCCCTTCCCTTCCCCTCCCTTCACTTCCCTTCCCTTCCCTTCCCTTCCCTTCCCTTCCCTTCCCTTCCCTTCCCTTCCCTTCCCTTCCCTTCCCTTCCCTTCCCTTCCCTTCCCTTCCCTTCCCTTTTCTTTCCCTTCCCTTCCCGGAACCTTCCCTTCCCTTCCCTTCCCTTCCCTTCCCTTCCCTTCCCTTCCCTTCCCTTCCCTTCCCTTCCCTTCCCTTCCCTTCCCTTCCCTTCCCTTCCCTTCCCTTCCCTTCCCTTCCCTTCCCTTCCCTTCCCTTCCCTTCCCTTCCCTTCCCCTCCCTTCACTTCCCGGAACCTTCCCTTCCCGGAACCTTCCCTTCCCTTCCCAGAACCTTCCCTTCCCTTCCCGGAGCTTTCCCTTCCCTTTCCTTCCCTTCCCTTCCCTTCCCTTCCCGGAACCTTCCCTTCCCTTCCCTTCCCGGAACCTTCCCTTCCCTTCCCTTCCCGGAACCTTCCCTTCCCTTCCCTTCCCTTCCCTTCCCTTCCCTTCCCTTCCCTTCCCTTCCCGGAACCTTCCCGGAACCTTCCCTTCCCGGAACCTTCCCTTCCCTTCCCTTCCCTTCCCTTCCCTTCCCTTCCCTTCCCGGAACCTTCCCTTCCCTTCCCTTCCCTTCCCTTCCCTTCCCTTCCCTTCCCTTCCCTTCCCGGAACCTTCCCTTCCCTTCCCGAACCTTCCCGGAACCTTCCCTTCCCGGAACCTTCCCGGAACCTTCCCGGAACCTTCCCGGAACCTTCCCGGAACCTTCCCGGAACCTTCCCTTCCCTTCCCTTCCCGGAACCTTCCCTTCCCTTCCCTTCCCTTCCCTTCCCTTCCCTTCCCGGAACCTTCCCTTCCCTTCCCTTCCCTTCCCTACCCTTCCCTTCCCTTCCCTTCCCTTCCCTTCCCTTCCCTTCCCTTCCCGGAACCTTCCCTTCCCGGAACCTTCCCTTCCCTTCCCGGAACCTTCCCTTCCCTTCCCTTCCCTTCCCTTCCCGGAACCTTCCCTTCCCGGAACCTTCCCTTCCCTTCCCTTCCCTTCCCTTCCCTTCCCTTCCCTTCACTTCCCTTCCCTTCCCGGAACCTTCCCTTCCCTTCCCTTCCCTTCCCTTCCCTTCCCTTCCCTTCCCTTCCCTTCCCTTCCCCTCCCTTCCCTTCCCGGAACCTTCCCTTCCCGGAACCTTCCCTTCCCTTCCCAGAACCATCCCTTCCCTTCCCGGAGCCTTCCCTTCCCTTCCCTTCCCTTCCCTTCCCTTCCCTTCCCATCCCTTCCCTTCCCTTCCCTTCCCTTCCCTTCCCTTCCCTTCCCTTCCCGGAACCTTCCCTTCCCTTCCCTTCCCTTCCCTTCCCTTCCCTTCCCTTCCCTTCCCTTCCCTTCCCTTCCCTTCCCTTCCCAGAACCTTCCCTTCCCGGAATCTTCCCTTCCCGGAACCATCCCTTCCCAGAACCTTCCCTTCCCTTCCCTTCCCTTCCCCTCCCTTCACTTCCCGGAACCTTCCCTTCCCGGAACCTTCCCTTCCCTTCCCAGAACCTTCCCTTCCCTTCCCGGAACCTTCCCTTCCCTTCCCTTCCCTTCCCTTCCCTTCCTGGAACCTTCCCTTCCCTTCCCTTCCCGGAACTTTCCCTTCCCTTCCCTTCCCTTCCCGGAACCTTCCCTTCCCGGAACCTTCCCTTCGCTTCCCTTCCCTTCCCTTCCCTTCCCTTCCCTTCCCTTCCCTTCCCTTCCCCTCCCTTCACTTCCCGGAACCTTCCCTTCCCGGAACCTTCCCTTCCCTTCCCAGAACCTTCCCTTCCCTTCCCGGAGCTTTCCCTTCCCTTCCCTTCCCTTCCCTTCCCTTCCTGGAACCTTCCCTTCCCTTCCCTTCCCGGAACCTTCCCTTCCCTTTCCTTCCCGGAACCTTCCCGGATCCTTCCCGGAACCTTCCCTTCCCTTCCCTTCCCTTCCCTTCCCTTCCCTTCCCTTCCCTTCCCTTCCCTTCCCTTCCCTTCCCTTACCTTCCCGGAACCTTACCTTCCCTTCCCTTCCCTTCCCTTCCCTTCCCTTCCCTTCCCTTCCCTTCCCTTCCCTTCCCTTCCCTTCCCTTCCTTTCCCTTCCCTTCCCGGAACCTTCCCGGAACCTTCCCGGAACCTTCCCTTCCCTTCCCTCCCCTTCCCTTCCCTTCCCTTCCCTTCCCTTCCCGAAACGTTCCCTTCCCTTCCCTTCCCTTCCCTTCCCTTCCCTTCCCTTCCCGGAACATTCCCTTCCCTTCCCTTCCCTTCCCTTCCCTTCCCTTCCCTTCCCTTCCCTTCCCTTCCCTTCCCAGAACCTTCCCTTCCCGGAATCTTCCCTTCCCGGAACCTTCCCTTCCCTTCCCTT
>NW_026536248.1:17500-25000 GCF_028551555.1 Melozone crissalis | reverse complement strand
CTTCCCTTCCCTTCCATTCCCTTCCCTTCCCTTCCCTTCCCTTCCCTTCCCGGAACCTTCCCTTCCCTTCCCTTCCCTTCCCTTCCCTTCCCTTCCCTTCCCTTCCCTTCCCTTCCCTTCCCTTCCCTTCCCGGAACCTTCCCTTCCCTTCCCGGAACCTTCCCTTCCCTTCCCTTCCCATCCCTTCCCTTCCCTTCCCTTCCCTTCCCTTCCCAGAACCTTCCCTTCCCGGAATCTTCCCTTCCCGGAACCTTCCCTTCCCAGAAACTTCCCTTTCCTTCCCTTCCCTTCCCTTCCCTTCCCTTCCCTTCCCTTCCCTTCCCTTCCCTTCCCTTCCCTTCCCTTCCCTTCCTTTCCCTTCCCTTCCCGGAACCTTCCCTTCCCGGAACCTTCCCTTCCCTTCCCTTCCCTACCCTTCCCTTCCCTTCCCTTCCCTTCCCTTCCCTTCCCGGAACCTTCCCTTCCCTTCCCTTCCCTTCCCTTCCCTTCCCTTCCCTTCCCTTCCCTTCCCTTCCCAGAACCTTCCCTTCCCGGAATCTTCCCTTCCCGGAACCTTCCCTTCACAGAACCTTCCCTTTCCTTCCCTTCCCTTCCCTTCCCTTCCCTTCCCTTCCCTTCCCTTCCCTTCCCTTCCCTTCCCTTCCCTTCCCTTCCCTTTCCTTCCCTTCCCTTCCCTTCCCCTCCCTTCACTTCCCGGAACCTTCCCTTCCCGGAACCTTCCCTTCCCTTCCCAGAACCTTCCCTTCCCTTCCCGGAGCTTTCCCTTCCCTTCCCTTCCCTTCCCTTCCCTTCCTGGAACCTTCCGTTCCCTTCCCTTCCCGGAACCTTCCCTTCCCTTCCCTTCCCTTCCCTTCCCTTCCCTTCCCTTCCCTTCCCTTCCCTTCCCTTCCCTTCCCTTCCCTTCCCTTCCCTTCCCTTCCCTTCCCTTCCCTTCCCTTCCCTTCCCTTCCCTTCCCCTCCCAGCACTTCCCGGAACCTTCCCTTCCCGGAACCTTCCCTTCCCTTCCCAGAACCTTCCCTTCCCTTCCCGGAGCTTTCCCTTCCCTTCCCTTCCCTTCCCTTCCCTTCCCTTCCCTTCCCTTCCCGGAACCTTCCCTTCCCTTCCCTTCCCATCCCTTCCCTTCCCTTCCCTTCCCTTCCCTTCCCTTCCCTTCCCTTCCCTTCCCTTCCCTTTCCTTCCCGGAACCTTCCCGGAACCTTCCCGGAACCTATCCTTCCCTTCCCTTCCCTTCCCTTCCCTTCCCTTCCCTTCCCGGAACCTTCCCTTCCCTTCCCGGAACCTTCCCTTCCCTTCCCTTCCCTTCCCTTCCCGGAACCTTCCCTTCCCTTCCCTTCCCTTCCCTTCCCTTCCCTTCCCTTCCCTTCCCTTCCCTTCCCTTCCCTTCCCTTCCCTTCCCTTCCCTTCCCTTTCCTTCCCTTCCCTTCCCGGAACCTTCCCTTCCCTTCCCTTCCCTTCCCTTCCCTTCCCTTCCCTTCCCTTCCCTTCCCTTCCCGGAACCTTCCCTTCCCTTCCCTTCCCTTCCCTTCCCTTCCCTTCCCGGAACCTTCCCTTCCCTTCCCGGAACCTTCCCTTCCCTTCCCTTCCCTTCCCCTCCCTTCACTTCCCGGAACCTTCCCTTCCCGGAACCTTCCCTTCCCTTCCCAGAACCTTCCCTTCCCTTCCCTTCCCTTCCCTTCCCTTCCCTTCCCTTCCCTTCCCTTCCCTTCCCAGAACCTTCCCTTCCCGGAATCTTCCCTTCCCGGAACCTTCCCTTCCCTTCCCAGAACCTTCCCTTCCCTTCCCTTCCCTTCCCTTCCCTTCCCTTCCCTTCCCTTCCCTTCCCTTCCCTTCTCTTCCCGGAACCTTCCCTTCCCTTCCCTTCCCTTCCCTTCCCTTCCCTTCCCTTCCCTTCCCTTCCCTTCCCTTCCCTTCCCTTCCCTTCCCTTCCCTTCCCTTCCCTTCCCTTCCCTTCCCTTCCCTTCCCTTCCCTTCCCTTCCCTTCCCCTCCCTTCACTTCCCGGAACCTTCCCTTCCCGGAACCTTCCATTCCCTTCCCAGAACCTTCCCTTCCCTTCCCGGAGCTTTCCCTTCCCTTCCCTTCCCTTCCCTTCCCTTCCCTTCCCTTTCCTTCCCGGAACCTTCCCGGAACCTTCCCTTCCCGGAACCTTCCCTTCCCTTCCCTTCCCTTCCCTTCCCGGAACCTTCCCTTCCCTTCCCTTCCCTTCCCTTCCCTTCCCTTCCCTTCCCTTCCCGGAACCTTCCCTTCCCTTCCCTTCCCTTCCCTTCCCTTCCCTTCCCTTCCCTTCCCTTCCCTTCCCTTCCCTTCCCTTCCCTTCCCGGAACCTTCCCGGAACCTTCCCGGAACCTTCCCTTCCCTGCCCTCCCCTTCCCTTCCCTTCCCTTCCCTTCCCTTCCCTTCCCTTCCCTTTCCTTCCCGGAACATTCCCTTCCCTTCCCTTCCCTTCCCTTCCCTTCCCTTCCCTTCCCTTCCCTTCCCTTCCCTTCCCGGAACATTCCCTTCCCTTCCCTTCCCTTTCCCTTCCCTTCCCTTCCCTTCCCTTCCCTTCCCTTCCCGGAACCTTCCCTTCCCTTCCCAGAACCTTCCCTTCCCGGAACCTTCCCTTCCCGGAACCTTCCCTTCCCAGAACCTTCCCTTTCCTTCCCGGAACCTTCCCTTCCCTTCCTTTCCTTTCCCTTCCCTTCCCTTCCCTACCCTTCCCTTCCCTTCCCGGAACCTTCCCGGAACCTTCCCTTCCCTTCCCTTCCCTTCCCTTCCCTTCCCTTCCCTTCCCTTCCCTTCCCTTCCCTTCCCTTCCCTTCCCCTCCCTTCACTTCCCGGAACCTTCCCTTCCCGGAACCTTCCCTTCCCTTCCCAGAACCTTCCCTTCCCTTCCCGGAGCTTTCCCTTCCGTTCCCTTCCCTTCCCTTCCCTTCCCTTCCCTTCCCTTCCCTTCCCGGAACCTTCCCTTCCCTTCCCGGAACCTTCCCTTCCCTTCCCTTCCCTTCCCTTCCCTTCCCTTCCCTTCCCTTCCCTTCCCTTCCCCCAGCCTTCCCTTCCCTTCCCTTCCCTTCCCTTCCCTTCCCGGAACCTTCCCTTCCCGGAACCTTCCCTTCCCGGAACCTTCCCTTCCCTTCCCTTCCCTTCCCTTCCCTTCCCGGAACCTTCCCTTCCCTTCCCTTCCCTTCCCTTCCCTTCCCTTCCCTTCCCTTCCCTTCCCTTCCCTTCCCTTCCCTTCCCTTCCCTTCCCAGAACCTTCCCTTCCCGGAATCTTTCCTTCCCGGAACCTTCCCTTCCCAGAACCTTCCCTTTCCTTCCCTTCCCTTCCCTTCCCTTCCCTTCCCTTCCCTTCCCTTCCCTTCCCGGAACCTTCCCTTCCCTTCCCGGAACCTTCCCTTCCCTTCCCTTCCCTTCCCTTCCCTTCCCTTCCCTTCCCTTCCCTTCCCTTCCCGGAACCTTCCCTTCCCTTCCCTTCCCTTCCCTTCCCTTCCCGGAACATTCCCTTCCCTTCCCTTCCCTTCCCTTCCCTTCCGTTCCCTTCCCTTCCCTTCCCTTCCCAGAACCTTCCCTTCCCTTCCCTTCCCTTCCCTTCCCTTCCCCTCCCTTCACTTCCCGGAACCTTCCTTTCCCGGAACCTTCCCTTCCCTTCCCAGAACCTTCCCTTCCCTTCCCGGAGCTTTCCCTTCCCTTCCCTTCCCTTCCCTTCCCTTCCTGGAACCTTCCCTTCCCTTCCCTTCCCGGAACCTTCCCTTCCCTTCCCTTCCCTTCCCTTCCCTTCCCTTCCCTTCCCGGAACCTTCCCTTCCCTTCCCTTCCCTTCCCTTCCCTTCCCTTCCATTCCCTTCCCTTCCCTTCCCTTCCCTTCCCCTCCCTTCACTTCCCGGAACCTTCCCTTCCCGGAACCTTCCCTTCCCTTCCCAGAACCTTCCCTTCCCTTCCCGGAGCTTTCCCTTCCCTTCCCTTCCCTTCCCTTCCCTTCCTTGAACCTTCCCTTCCCTTCCCTTCCCGGAAACTTCCCTTCCCTTTCCTTCCCGGAACCTTCCCGGAACCTTCCCGGAACCTTCCTTTCCCGGAACCTTCCCTTCCCTTCCCTTCCCTTCCCTTCCCTTCCCTTCCCGGAACCTTCCCTTCCCTTCCCTTCCCTGAACCTTCCCTTCCCTTCCCTTCCCGCAACCTTCCCTTCCCTTCCCTTCCCTTCCCTTCCCTTCCCTTCCCTTCCCTTCCCGGAACCTTCCCTTCCCTTCCCTTCCCTTCCCTTCCCTTCCCTTCCCTTCCCTTCCCTTCCCTTCCCGGAACCTTCCCTTCCCTTCCCTTCCCTTCCCTTCCCTTCCCTTCCCTTCCCTTCCCTTCCCTTCCCTTCCCTTCCCTTCCCTTCCCTTCCCTTCCCTTCCCTTCCCAGAACCTTCCCTTCCCGGAATCTTCCCTTCCCGGAACCTTCCCTTCCCGGAACCTTCCCTTCCCTTCCCTTCCCTTCCCTTCCCTTCCCTTCCCTTCCCTTCCCTTCCCTTCCCTTTCCTTCTATTCCCTTCCCGGAACCTTCCCTTCCCTTCCCTTCCCTTCCCTTCCCTTCCCTTCCCTTCCCTTCCCTTCCCTTCCCTTCCCTTCCCTTCCCTTCCCGGAACCTTCCCTTCCCTTCCCTTCCCTTCCCGGAACCTTCCCTTCCCTTCCCTTCCCTTCCCTTCCCTTCCCTTCCCTTCCCTTCCCTTCCCTTCCCTTCCCTTCCCTTCCCTTCCCTTCCCTTCCCTTCCCTTCCCTTCCCTTCCCTTCCCTTCCCTTCCCAGAACCTTCCCTTCCCGGAATCTTCCCTTCCCGGAACCTTCCCTTCCCAGAACCTTCCCTTTCCTTCCCGGAACCTTCCCTTCCCTTCCCTTCCCTTCCCTTCCCTTCCCTTCCCTTCCCGGAACCTTCCCTTCCCTTCCCTTCCCTTCCCTTCCCTTCCCTTCCCTTCCATTCCCTTCCCTTCCCTTCCCTTCCCTTCCCTTCCCGGAACCTTCCCTTCCCTTCCCTTCCCTTCCCTTCCCTTCCCTTCCCTTCCCTTCCCTTCCCTTCCCTTCCCTTCCCGGAACCTTCCCTTCCCTTCCCTTCCCTTCCCTTCCCTTCCCTTCCCTTCCCTTCCCTTCCCTTCCCTTCCCTTCCCTTCCCAGAACCTTCCCTTCCCTTCCCTTCCCATCCCTTCCCTTCCCTTCCCTTCCCTTCCCTTCCCAGAACCTTCCCTTCCCGGAATCTTCCCTTCCCGGAACCTTCCCTTCCCAGAAACTTCCCTTTCCTTCCCTTCCCTTCCCTTCCCTTCCCTTCCCTTCCCTTCCCTTCCCTTCCCTTCCCTTCCCTTCCCTTCCTTTCCCTTCCCTTCCCGGAACCTTCCCTTCCCGGAACCTTCCCTTCCCTTCCCTTCCCTACCCTTCCCTTCCCTTCCCTTCCCTTCCCTTCCCGGAACCTTCCCTTCCCTTCCCTTCCCTTCCCTTCCCTTCCCTTCCCTTCCCTTCCCTTCCCTTCCCTTCCCAGAACCTTCCCTTCCCGGAATCTTCCCTTCCCGGAACCTTCCCTTCACAGAACCTTCCCTTCCCTTCCCTTCCCTTCCCTTCCCTTCCCTTCCCTTCCCTTCCCTTCCCTTCCCTTCCCTTCCCTTCCCTTCCCTTCCCTTCCCTTCCCCTCCCAGCACTTCCCGGAACCTTCCCTTCCCGGAACCTTCCCTTCCCTTCCCAGAACCTTCCCTTCCCTTCCCGGAGCTTTCCCTTCCCTTCCCTTCCCTTCCCTTCCCTTCCCTTCCCTTCCCTTCCCTTCCCGGAACCTTCCCTTCCCTTCCCTTCCCATCCCTTCCCTTCCCTTCCCTTCCCTTCCCTTCCCTTCCCTTCCCTTTCCTTCCCGGAACCTTCCCGGAACCTTCCCGGAACCTATCCTTCCCTTCCCTTCCCTTCCCTTCCCTTCCCTTCCCTTCCCGGAACCTTCCCTTCCCTTCCCGGAACCTTCCCTTCCCTTCCCTTCCCTTCCCTTCCCGGAACCTTCCCTTCCCTTCCCTTCCCTTCCCTTCCCTTCCCTTCCCTTCCCTTCCCTTCCCTTCCCTTCCCTTTCCTTCCCTTCCCTTCCCGGAACCTTCCCTTCCCTTCCCTTCTCTTCCCTTCCCTTCCCTTCCCTTCCCTTCCCTTCCCTTCCCTTCCCTTCCCGGAACCTTCCCTTCCCTTCCCTTCCCTTCCCTTCCCGGAACCTTCCCTTCCCTTCCCGGAACCTTCCCTTCCCTTCCCTTCCCTTCCCCTCCCTTCACTTCCCGGAACCTTCCCTTCCCGGAACCTTCCCTTCCCTTCCCAGAACCTTCCCTTCCCTTCCCTTCCCTTCCCTTCCCTTCCCTTCCCTTCCCAGAACCTTCCCTTCCCGGAATCTTCCCTTCCCGGAACCTTCCCTTCCCTTCCCAGAACCTTCCCTTCCCTTCCCTTCCCTTCCCTTCCCTTCCCTTCCCTTCCCTTCTCTTCCCGGAACCTTCCCTTCCCTTCCCTTCCCTTCCCTTCCCTTCCCTTCCCTTCCCTTCCCTTCCCTTCCCTTCCCTTCCCTTCCCTTCCCTTCCCTTCCCTTCCCTTCCCTTCCCTTCCCTTCCCCTCCCTTCACTTCCCGGAACCTTCCCTTCCCGGAACCTTCCATTCCCTTCCCAGAACCTTCCCTTCCCTTCCCGGAGCTTTCCCTTCCCTTCCCTTCCCTTCCCTTCCCTTCCCTTCCCTTCCCTTCCCTTCCCTTCCCTTCCCTTTCCTTCCCGGAACCTTCCCGGAACCTTCCCTTCCCGGAACCTTCCCTTCCCTTCCCTTCCCTTCCCTTCCCTTCCCTTCCCGGAACCTTCCCTTCCCTTCCCTTCCCTTCCCTTCCCTTCCCTTCCCTTCCCTTCCCTTCCCTTCCCGGAACCTTCCCTTCCCTTCCCTTCCCTTCCCTTCCCTTCCCTTCCCTTCCCTTCCCGGAACCTTCCCGGAACCTTCCCGGAACCTTCCCGGAACCTTCCCTTCCCTGCCCTCCCCTTCCCTTCCCTTCCCTTCCCTTCCCATCCCTTCCCTTCCCTTTCCTTCCCGGAACATTCCCTTCCCTTCCCTTCCCTTCCCTTCCCTTCCCTTCCCTTCCCTTCCCTTCCCGGAACATTCCCTTCCCTTCCCTTCCCTTCCCTTCCCTTCCCTTCCCTTCCCTTCCCTTCCCGGAACCTTCCCTTCCCTTCCCGGAATCTTCCCTTCCCGGAACCTTCCCTTCCCTTCCCAGAACCTTCCCTTCCCTTCCCTTCCCTTCCCTTCCCTTCCCTTCCCTTCCCTTCCCTTCCCTTCTCTTCCCGGAACCTTCCCTTCCCTTCCCTTCCCTTCCCTTCCCTTCCCTTCCCTTCCCTTCCCTTCCCTTCCCTTCCCTTCCCTTCCCTTCCCTTCCCTTCCCTTCCCTTCCCTTCCCTTCCCTTCCCTTCCCCTCCCTTCACTTCCCGGAACCTTCCCTTCCCGGAACCTTCCATTCCCTTCCCAGAACCTTCCCTTCCCTTCCCGGAGCTTTCCCTTCCCTTCCCTTCCCTT
>NW_026536248.1:5000-12500 GCF_028551555.1 Melozone crissalis | reverse complement strand
TTCCCTTCCCTTCCCAGAACCTTCCCTTCCAGGAATCTTCCCTTCCCGGAACCTTCCCTTCACAGAACATTCCCTTTCCTTTCCTTCCCTTGCCTTCCCTTCCCTTCCCTTCCCTTCCCTTCCCTTCCCTTCCCTTCCCTTCCCTTCCCCTCCCTTCACTTCCCGGAACCTTCCCTTCCCGGAACCTTCCCTTCCCTTCCCAGAACCTTCCCTTCCCTTCCCGGAGCTTTCCCTTCCCTTCCCTTCCCTTCCCTTCCCTTCCTGGAACCTTCCCTTCCCTTCCCTTCCCGGAACCTTCCCTTCCCTTCCCTTCCCTTCCCTTCCCATCCCTTCCCTTCCCTTCCCGGAACCTTCCCTTCCCTTCCCGGAACCTTCCCTTCCAATCCCTTCCCTTCCCTTCCCTTCCCTTCCCTTCCCTTCCCTTCCCTTCCCTTCCCCTCCCAGCACTTCCCGGAACCTTCCCTTCCCGGAACCTTCCCTTCCCTTCCCAGAACCTTCCCTTCCCTTCCCGGAGCTTTCCCTTCCCTTCCCTTCCCTTCCCTTCCCTTCCCTTCCCTTCCCTTCCCGGAACCTTCCCTTCCCTTCCCTTCCCATCCCTTCCCTTCCCTTCCCTTCCCTTCCCTTCCCTTCCCTTCCCTTCCCTTCCCTTTCCTTCCCGGAACCTTCCCGGAACCTTCCCGGAACCTATCCTTCCCTTCCCTTCCCTTCCCTTCCCTTCCCTTCCCTTCCCTTCCCTTCCCGGAACCTTCCCTTCCCTTCCCTTCCCTTCCCTTCCCTTCCCTTCCCTTCCCTTCCCTTCCCTTCCCTTCCCTTCCCTTCCCTTCCCAGAACCTTCCCTTCCCTTCCCTTCCCTTCCCTTCCCTTCCCTTCCCTTCCCTTCCCTTCCCTTCCCTTCCCTTCCCTTCCCTTTCCTTCCCTTCCCTTCCCGGAACCTTCCCTTCCCTTCCCTTCCCTTCCCTTCCCTTCCCTTCCCTTCCCTTCCCTTCCCTTCCCTTCCCTTCCCTTCCCTTCCCTTCCCTTCCCTTCCCTTCCCTTCCCTTCCCTTCCCTTCCCTTCCCTTCCCCTCCCTTCACTTCCCGGAACCTTCCCTTCCCGGAACCTTCCCTTCCCTTCCCAGAACCTTCCCTTCCCTTCCCTTCCCTTCCCTTCCCTTCCCTTCCCTTCCCTTCCCTTCCCTTCCCAGAACCTTCCCTTCCCGGAATCTTCCCTTCCCGGAACCTTCCCTTCCCTTCCCAGAACCTTCCCTTCCCTTCCCTTCCCTTCCCTTCCCTTCCCTTCCCGGAACCTTCCCTTCCCTTCCCTTCCCTTCCCTTCCCTTCCCTTCCCTTCCCTTCCCTTCCCTTCCCTTTCCTTCCCTTCCCTTCCCGGAACCTTCCCTTCCCTTCCCTTCCCTTCCCTTCCCTTCCCTTCCCTTCCCTTCCCTTCCCTTCCCTTCCCTTCCCTTCCCTTCCCTTCCCTTCCCTTCCCTTCCCTTCCCTTCCCTTCCCTTCCCTTCCCTTCCCTTCCCTTCCCTTCCCTTCCCTTCCCCTCCCTTCACTTCCCGGAACCTTCCCTTCCCGGAACCTTCCCTTCCCTTCCCAGAACCTTCCCTTCCCTTCCCTTCCCTTCCCTTCCCTTCCCTTCCCAGAACCTTCCCTTCCCAGAATCTTCCCTTCCCGGAACCTTCCCTTCCCTTCCCAGAACCTTCCCTTCCCCTCCCTTCACTTCCCGGAACCTTCCCTTCCCGGAACCTTCCCTTCCCTTCCCAGAACCTTCCCTTCCCAGAACCTTCCCTTCCCAGAATCTTCCCTTCCCGGAACCTTCCCTTCCCTTCCCAGAACCTTCCCTTCCCCTCCCTTCACTTCCCGGAACCTTCCCTTCCCGGAACCTTCCCTTCCCTTCCCAGAACCTTCCCTTCCCTTCCCTTCCCTTCCCTTCCCTTCCCTTCCCTTCCCTTCCCTTCCCAGAACCTTCCCTTCCCGGAATCTTCCCTTCCCGGAACCTTCCCTTCCCTTCCCAGAACCTTCCCTTCCCTTCCCTTCCCTTCCCTTCCCTTCCCTTCCCGGAACCTTCCCTTCCCTTCCCTTCCCTTCCCTTCCCTTCCCTTCCCTTCCCTTCCCTTCCCTTCCCTTCCCTTCCCTTTCCTTCCCTTCCCTTCCCGGAACCTTCCCTTCCCTTCCCTTCCCTTCCCTTCCCTTCCCTTCCCTTCCCTTCCCTTCCCTTCCCTTCCCTTCCCTTCCCTTCCCTTCCCTTCCCTTCCCTTCCCTTCCCGGAACCTTCCCTTCCCTTCCCTTCCCTTCCCTTCCCCTCCCTTCACTTCCCGGAACCTTCCCTTCCCGGAACCTTCCCTTCCCTTCCCAGAACCTTCCCTTCCCTTCCCTTCCCTTCCCTTCCCTTCCCTTCCCTTCCCTTCCCAGAACCTTCCCTTCCCAGAATCTTCCCTTCCCGGAACCTTCCCTTCCCTTCCCAGAACCTTCCCTTCCCCTCCCTTCACTTCCCGGAACCTTCCCTTCCCGGAACCTTCCCTTCCCTTCCCAGAACCTTCCCTTCCCTTCCATTCCCTTCCCTTCCCTTCCCTTCCCGGAACCTTCCCTTCCCTTCCCTTCCCTTCCCTTCCCTTCCCTTCCCTTCCCTTCCCTTCCCTTCCCAGAACCTTCCCTTCCAGGAATCTTCCCTTCCCGGAACCTTCCCTTCACAGAACATTCCCTTTCCTTTCCTTCCCTTCCCTTCCCTTCCCTTCCCTTCCCTTCCCTTCCCTTCCCTTCCCTTCCCTTCCCTTCCCTTCCCTTCCCTTCCCTTCCCTTCCCTTCCCCTCCCTTCACTTCCCGGAACCTTCCCTTCCCGGAACCTTCCCTTCCCTTCCCAGAACCTTCCCTTCCCTTCCCGGAGCTTTCCCTTCCCTTCCCTTCCCTTTCCTTCCCTTCCTGGAACCTTCCCTTCCCTTCCCTTCCCGGAACCTTCCCTTCCCTTCCCTTCCCTTCCCTTCCCATCCCTTCCCTTCCCTTCCCGGAACCTTCCCTTCCCTTCCCGGAACCTTCCCTTCCAATCCCTTCCCTTCCCTTCCCTTCCCTTCCCTTCCCTTCCCTTCCCTTCCCCTCCCAGCACTTCCCGGAACCTTCCCTTCCCGGAACCTTCCCTTCCCTTCCCAGAACCTTCCCTTCCCTTCCCGGAGCTTTCCCTTCCCTTCCCTTCCCTTCCCTTCCCTTCCCTTCCAGGAACCTTCCCTTCCCTTCCCTTCCCATCCCTTCCCTTCCCTTCCCTTCCCTTCCCTTCCCTTCCCTTCCCTTCCCTTCCCTTCCCTTCCCTTTCCTTCCCGGAACCTTCCCGGAACCTTCCCGGAACCTATCCTTCCCTTCCCTTCCCTTCCCTTCCCTTCCCTTCCCTTCCCGGAACCTTCCCTTCCCTTCCCGGAACCTTCCCTTCCCTTCCCTTCCCTTCCCTTCCCGGAACCTTCCCTTCCCTTCCCGGAACCTTCCCTTCCCTTCCCTTCCCTTCCCTTCCCTTCCCTTCCCTTCCCTTCCCTTCCCTTCCCGGAACCTTACCTTCCCTTCCCTTCCCTTCCCTTCCCTTCCCTTCCCTTCCCTTCCCTTCCCTTCCCTTCCCTTCCCTTCCCTTCCCTTCCCTTCCCTTCCCTTCCCTTCCCCTCCCTTCACTTCCCGGAACCTTCCCTTCCCTTCCCTTCCCTTCCCTTCCCGGAACCTTCCCTTCCCTTCCCTTCCCTTCCCCTCCCTTCACTTCCCGGAACCTTCCCTTCCCGGAACCTTCCCTTCCCTTCCCAGAACGTTCCCTTCCCTTCCCTTCCCTTCCCTTCCCTTCCCTTCCCTTCCCTTCCCTTCCCAGAACCTTCCCTTCCCAGAATCTTCCCTTCCCGGAACCTTCCCTTCCCTTCCCAGAACCTTCCCTTCCCCTCCCTTCACTTCCCGGAACCTTCCCTTCCCGGAACCTTCCCTTCCCTTCCCAGAACCTACCCTTCCCTTCCCTTCCCTTCCCTTCCCTTCCCTTCCCAGAACCTTCCCTTCCCGGAATCTTCCCTTCCCGGAACCTTCCCTTCCCTTCCCAGAACCTTCCCTTCCCTTCCCTTCCCTTCCCCTCCCTTCACTTCCCGGAACCTTCCCTTCCCGGAACCTTCCCTTCCCTTCCCAGAACCTTCCCTTCCCTTCCCTTCCCTTCCCTTCCCTTCCCTTCCCTTCCCTTCCCAGAACCTTCCCTTCCCGGAATCTTCCCTTCCCGGAACCTTCCCTTCCCTTCCCAGAACCTTCCCTTCCCTTCCCTTCCCTTCCCTTCCCTTCCCTTCCCTTCCCTTCCCAGAACCTTCCCTTCCCGGAATCTTCCCTTCCCGGAACCTTCCCTTCCCAGAACCTTCCCTTTCCTTCCCTTCCCTTCCCTTCCCTTCCCTTCCCTTCCCTTCCCTTCCCGGAACCTACCCGGAACCTTACCTTCCCTTCCCTTCCCTTCCCTTCCCTTCCCTTCCCTTCCCTTCCCTTCCCTTCCCTTCCCCTCCCTTCACTTCCCGGAACCTTCCCTTCCCGGAACCTTCCCTTCCCTTCCCAGAACCTTCCCTTCCCTTCCCGGAGCTTTCCCTTCCCTTCCCTTCCCTTCCCTTCCCTTCCCTTCCTGGAACCTTCCCTTCCCTTCCCTTCCCGGAACCTTCCCTTCCCTTTCCTTCCCGGAACCTTCCCGGAACCTTCCCGGAACCTTCCCTTCCCGGAACCTTCCCTTCCCTTCCCTTCCCTTCCCTTCCCTTCCCTTCCCTTCCCTTCCCTTCCCGGAACCTACCCGGAACCTTCCCTTCCCTTCCCTTCCCGGAACCTTCCCTTCCCTTCCCTTCCCGGAACCTTCCCTTCCCGGAACCATCCCTTCCCTTCCCTTCCCTTCCCTTCCCTTCCCTTCCCTTCCCTTCCCTTCCCTTCCCGGAACCTTCCCTTCCCTTCCCTTCCCTTCCCTTCCCTTTTCTTTCCCTTCCCTTCCCGGAACCTTCCCTTCCCTTCCCTTCCCTTCCCTTCCCTTCCCTTCCCTTCCCTTCCCTTCCCTTCCCTTCCCCTCCCTTCACTTCCCGGAACCTTCCCTTCCCGGAACCTTCCCTTCCCTTCCCAGAACCTTCCCTTCCCTTCCCGGAGCTTTCCCTTCCCTTCCCTTCCCTTCCCTTCCCTTCCTGGAACCTTCCCTTCCCTTCCCTTCCCGGAACCTTCCCTTCCCTTTCCTTCCCGGAACCTTCCCGGAACCTTCCCGGTACCTTCCCTTCCCGGAACCTTCCCTTCCCTTCCCTTCCCTTCCCTTCCCTTCCCTTCCCTTCCCGGAACCTTCCCTTCCCTTCCCTTCCCTTCCCTTCCCTTCCCTTCCCTTCCCTTCCCGGAAACTTCCCTTCCCTTCCCTTCCCTTCCCTTCCCTTCCCTTCCCTTCCCTTCCCTTCCCTTCCCTTCCCGGAACCTTCCCTTCCCGGAACCTTCCCTTCCCTTCCCTTCCCTTCCCTTCCCTTCCCTTCCCTTCCCTTCCCTTCCCTTCCCTTCCCTTCCCTTCCCTTCCCTTCCATTTCCTTCCCTTCCCTTCCCGGAACCTTCCCTTCCCTTCCCTTCCCTTCCCTTCCCTTCCCTTCCCTTCCCTTCCCTTCCCTTCCCTTCCCTTCCCTTCCCTTCCCGGAACCTTCCCTTCCCTTCCCTTCCCTTCCCTTCCCTTCCCTTCCCTTCCCTTCCCTTCCCTTCCCGGAACCTTCCCTTCCCTTCCCTTCCCTTCCCGGAACCTACCCGGAACCTTCCCTTCCCTTCCCTTCCCTTCCCTTCCCTTCCCTTCCCTTCCCTTCCCTTCCCTTCCCTTCCCTTCCCCTCCCTTCACTTCCCGGAACCTTCCCTTCCCGGAACCTTCCCTTCCCTTCCCAGAACCTTCCCTTCCCTTCCCGGGGCTTTCCCTTCCCTTCCCTTCCCTTCCCTTCCCTTCCCTTCCCTTCCTGGAACCTTCCCTTCCCTTCCCTTCCCGGAACCTTCCCTTCCCTTTCCTTCCCGGAACCTTCCCGGAACCTTCCCGGAACCTTCCCTTCCCGGAACCTTCCCTTCCCTTCCCTTCCCTTCCCTTCCCTTCCCTTCCCTTCCCTTCCCGGAACCTTCCCTTCCCTTCCCTTCCCGGAACCTTCCCTTCCCTTCCCTTCCCGGAACCTTCCCTTCCCGGAACCATCCCTTCCCTTCCCTTCCCTTCCCTTCCCTTCCCTTCCCTTCCCGGAACCTTCCCTTCCCTTCCCTTCCCTTCCCTTCCCTTCCCTTTTCTTTCCCTTCCCTTCCCTTCCCTTCCCTTCCCTTCCCTTCCCTTCCCTTCCCTTCCCTTCCCTTCCCTTCCCTTCCCTTCCCTTCCCTTCCCTTCCCTTCCCTTCCCTTCCCTTCCCCTCCCTTCACTTCCCGGAACCTTCCCTTCCCGGAACCTTCCCTTCCCTTCCCAGAACCTTCCCTTCCCTTCCCGGAGCTTTCCCTTCCCTTCCCTTCCCTTCCCTTCCCTTCCCTTCCTGGAACCTTCCCTTCCCTTCCCTTCCCTTCCCTTCCCTTCCCTTTCCTTCCCGGAACCTTCCCGGAACCTTCCCGGTACCTTCCCTTCCCGGAACCTTCCCTTCCCTTCCCTTCCCTTCCCTTCCCTTCCCTTCCCGGAACCTTCCCTTCCCTTCCCTTCCCTTCCCTTCCCGGAACCTTCCCTTCCCGGAACCTTCCCTTCCCTTCCCTTCCCTTCCCTTCCCTTCCCTTCCCTTCCCTTCCCTTCCCTTCCATTTCCTTCCCTTCCCTTCCCGGAACCTTCCCTTCCCTTCCCTTCCCTTCCCTTCCCTTCCCTTCCCTTCCCTTCCCTTCCCTTCCCTTCCCTTCCCTTCCCGGAACCTTCCCTTCCCTTCCCTTCCCTTCCCTTCCCTTCCCTTCCCTTCCCTTCCCTTCCCTTCCCTTCCCGGAACCTTCCCTTCCCTTCCCTTCCTGGAACCTTCCCGGAACCTTCCCTTCCCTTCCCTTCCCTTGCCTTCCCTTTCCTTCCCTTCCCGGAACCTTCCCTTCCCTTCCCTTCCCTTCCCTTCCCTTCCCTTCCCTTCCCTTCCCTTCCCTTCCCTTCCCTTCCCTTCCCTTCCCTTCCCTTCCCTTCCCTTCCCTTCCCTTCCCTTCCCCTCCCTTCACTTCCCGGAACCTTCCCTTCCCGGAACCTTCCCTTCCCTTCCCAGAACCTTCCCTTCCCTTCCCGGAGCTTTCCCTTCCCTTCCCTTCCCTTCCCTTCCCTTCCCTTCCCTTCCTGGAACCTTCCCTTCCCTTCCCTTCCCGGAACCTTCCCTTCCCTTCCCTTCCCTTCCCTTCCCTTCCCTTCCCTTCCCTTCCCAGAACCTTCCCTTCCCTTCCCTTCCCTTCCCTTCCCTTCCCTTCCCTTCCCTTCCCTTCCCTTCCCGGAGCTTTCCCTTCCCTTCCCTTCCCTTCCCTTCCCTTCCCTTCCCTTCCCGGAACCTTCCCTTCCCTTCCCTTCCCATCCCTTCCCTTCCCTTCCCTTCCCTTCCCTTCCCTTCCCTTCCCTTCC
>NW_026536247.1:0-72399 GCF_028551555.1 Melozone crissalis | reverse complement strand
ACAATCGCAGTGTTGTACAGCTTGTTTCATCACCTTTGCGAAGTTGCCGCTCTCTCCGGCTCCCGGAGACGAAGAAGCTGCTTCTTCGCGCAAAGACGATTCTGCCGCTCACAGTGCTCTGCGGTGTGCGCCTTCTGCCGAAAGACGCCCGGGAGCTGTGCTTAGCTCTGAGAAGCACCATACGTGCTTTTTTAGCCTCTCTTCTCGTCTACATCTTAGCAAAAAGCTTTTCCACTCTGTCTGGCAAGGAGAAACTGTGCCAGCACAGAAAACATCTCCCATCGTGTTCTAGAGGCTGCACGGAGGTCTGCCGAGTGTTTTGCAAGAAGAGAAAGAAAGTTGTCCAAAACAGCTTGCAATCCAATGTTCATGTGAATAGAAAAGGCAGGAGAGTGGTCAGGTACTGTTTTCTCTCAGTTGGCAAGCTGCGCACACAATCGCAGTGTTGTACAGCTTGTTTCATCACCTTTGCGAAGTTGCCGCTCTCTCTGGCTCCCGGAGACGAAGAAGCTGCTTCTTTGCGCAAAGACGATTCTGCCGCTCACAGTGCTCTGCGGTGTGCGCCTTCTGCCGAAAGAGGTCCGGGAGCGGTGCTTAGCTCTGCAGAACACCGTACCTTCGTCTTTAGCCTCTCTTCTCGTCTACATCTTAGCAAAAAGCTTTTCCACTCTGTCTGGCAAGGAGAAACTGTGCCAGCACAAAAAACATCTCCCATCGTGTTCTAGAGGCTGTACGGAGGTCTGCCGATTGTTTTGCAAGAAGAGAAAGAAAGTTGTCCAAAACAGCTTGCAATCGAATGTTCATCTGAATAGAAAAGGCAGGAGAGTGGTCAGGTACTGTTTTCTCTCAGTTGGCAAGATGCGCACACAATCGCAGTGTTGTACAGCTTGTTTCATCACCTTTGCCAAGTTGCCGCTCTCTCCGGCTCCCGGAGACGAAGAAGCTGCTTCTTCGCGCAAAGACGATTCTGCCGCTCACAGTGCTCTGCTGTGTGCGCCTTCTGCCGAAAGATGTCCGGGAGCGGTGCTTAGCTCTGAGAAGCACCATACGTGCTTCCTTAGCCTCTCTTCTCGTCTACATCTTAGCAAAAAGCTTTTCCACTCTGTCTGGCAAGGAGAAACTGTGCCAGCACAGAAAACATCTCCCATCGTGTTCTAGAGGCTGCACGGAGGTCTGCCGAGTGTTTTGCAAGAAGAGAAAGAAAGTTGTCCAAAACAGCTTGCAATCGAATGTTCATGTGAATAGAAAAGGCAGGAGAGTGGTCAGGTACTGTTTTCTCTCAGTTGGCAGGCTGCGCACACAATCGCAGTGTTGTACAGCTTGTTTCATCACCTTTGCGAAGTTGCCGCTCTCTCCGGCTCCCGGAGACGAAGAAGCTGCTTCTTCGCGCAAAGACGATTCTGCCGCTCACAGTGCTCTGCGGTGTGCGCCTTCTGCCGAAAGAGCCCCGGGAGCTGTGCTTAGCTCTGAGAAGCACCTTACGTGCTTCTTTAGCCTCTCTTCTCGTCTACATCTTAGCAAAAAGCTTTTCCACTCTGTCTGGCAAGGAGAAACTGTGCCAGCACAGAAAACATCTCCCATCGTCTTCTAGAGGCTGCACGGAGATCTGCCGAGTGTTTTGCAAGAAGAGAAAGAAAGTTGTCCAAAACAGCTTGCAATCGAATGTTCATGTGAATAGAAAAGGCAGGAGAGTGGTCAGGTACTGTTTTCTCTCAGTTGGCAAGCTGCGCACACAATCGCAGTGTTGTACAGCTTGTTTCATCACCTTTGCGAAGTTGCCGCTCTCTCCGGCTCCCGGAGACGAAGAAGCTGCTTCTTCGCGCAAAGACGATTCTGCCGCTCACAGTGCTCTGCGGTGTGCGCCTTCTGCCGAAAGAGGTCCGGGAGCGGTGCTTAGCTCTGCAGAGCACCGTACCTTCGTCTTTAGCCTCTCTTCTCGTCTACATCTTAGCAAAAAGCTTTTCCACTATTTCTGGCAAGATGAAACTGTGCCAGCACAAAAAACATCTCCCATCGTGTTCTAGAGGCAGCACGCAGGTCTGCCGAGTGTTTTGCAAGAAGAGAAAGAAAGTTGTCCAAAACAGCTTGCAATCGAATGTTCATGTGAATAGAAAAGGCAGGAGAGTGGTCAGGTACTGTTTTCTCTCAGTTGGCAAGCTGCGCACACAATCGCAGTGTTGTACAGCTTGTTTCATCACCTTTGCCAAGTTGCCGCTCTCTCCGGCTCCCGGAGACGAAGAAGCTGCTTCTTCGCGCAAAGACGATTCTGCCGCTCACAGTGCTCTGCGGTGTGCGCCTTCTGCCGAAAGAGGTCCGGGAGCGCTGCTTAGCTCTGCAGAGCACCGTACCTTCGTCTTTAGCCTCTCTTCTCGTCTACATCTTAGCAAAAAGCTTTTCCACTCTGTCTGGCAAGGAGAAACTGTGCCAGCACAAAAAACATCTCCCATCGTGTTCTAGAGGCTGCACGGAGGTCTGCCGAGTGTTTTGCAAGAAGAGAAAGAAAGTTGTCCAAAACAGCTTGCAATCGAATGTTCATGTCAATAGAAAAGGCAGGAGAGTGGTCAGGTACTGTTTTCTCTCACTTGGCAAGCTGCGAACACAATCGCAGTGTTGTACAGCTTGTTTCATCACCTTTGCCAAGTTGCCGCTCTCTCCGGCTCCCGGAGACGAAGAAGCTGCTTCTTCGCGCAAAGACGATTCTGCCGCTCACAGTGCTCTGCGGTGTGCGCCTTCTGCCGAAAGACGCCCGGGAGCGGTGCTTAGCTCTGCAGAGCACCGTACCTTCGTCTTTAGCCTCTCTTCTCGTCTACATCTTAGCAAAAAGCTTTTCCACTCTGTCTGGCAAGGAGAAACTGTGCCAGCCCAGAAAACATCACCCATCGTGTTCTAGAGGCTGCACGGAGGTCTGCCGAGTGTTTTGCAAGAAGAGAAAGAAAGTTGTCCAAAACAGCTTGCAATCGAATGTTCATGTGAATAGAAAAGGCAGGAGAGTGGTCAGGTACTGTTTTCTCTCAGTTGGCAAGCTGCGCACACAATCGCAGTGTTGTACAGCTTGTTTCATCACCTTTGCGAAGTTGCCGCTCTCTCTGGCTCCCGGAGACGAGGAAGCTGCTTCTTCGCGCAAAGACGATTCTGCCGCTCACAGTGCTCTGCGGTGTGCGCCTTCTGCCGAAAGAGCCCCGGGAGCTGTGCTTAGCTCTGAGAAGCACCATACGTGCTTCTTTAGCCTCTCTTCTCGTCTACATCTTAGCAAAAAGCTTTTCCACTCTGTCTGGCAAGGAGAAACTGTGCCAGCACAGAAAACATCTCCCATCGTGTTCTAGAGGCTGCACGGAGGTCTGCCGAGTGTTTTGCAAGAAGAGAAAGAAAGTTGTCCAAAACAGCTTGCAATCCAATGTTCATGTGAATAGAAAAGGCAGGAGAGTGGTCAGGTACTGTTTTCTCTCCGTTGGCAAGCTGCGCACACAATCGCAGTGTTGTACAGCTTGTTTCATCACCTTTGCCAAGTTGCCGCTCTCTCCGGCTCCCGGAGACGAAGAAGCTGCTTCTTCGCGCAAAGACGATTCTGCCGCTCACAGTGCTCTGCGGTGTGCGCCTTCTGCCGAAAGAGGTCCGGGAGCGGTGCTTAGCTCTGCAGAGCACCGTACCTTCGTCTTTAGCCTCTCTTCTCGTCTACATCTTAGCAAAAAGCTTTTCCACTCTGTCTGGCAAGGAGAAACTGTGCCAGCACAAAAAAAATCTCCCATCGTGTTCTAGAGGCTGCACGCAGGTCTGCCGAGTGTTTTGCAAGAAGAGAAAGAAAGTTGTCCAAAACAGCTTGCAATCGAATGTTCATGTGAATAGAAAAGGCAGGAGAGTGGTCAGGTACTGTTTTCTCTCACTTGGCAAGCTGCGCACACAATCGCAGTGTTGTACAGCTTGTTTCATCACCTTTGCCAAGTTGCCGCTCTCTCCGGCTCCCGGAGACGAAGAAGCTGCTTCTTCGCGCAAAGACGATTCTGCCGCTCACAGTGCTCTGCGGTGTGCGCCTTCTGCCGAAAGACGCCCGGGAGCGGTGCTTAGCTCTGCAGAGCACCGTACCTTCGTCTTTAGCCTCTCTTCTCGTCTACATCTTAGCAAAAAGCTTTTCCACTCTGTCTGGCAAGGAGAAACTGTGCCAGCCCAGAAAACATCACCCATCGTGTTCTAGAGGCTGCACGGAGGTCTGCCGAGTGTTTTGCAAGAAGAGAAAGAAAGTTGTCCAAAACAGCTTGCAATCGAATGTTCATGTGAATAGAAAAGGCAGGAGAGTGGTCAGGTACTGTTTTCTCTCACTTGGCAAGCTGCGCACACAATCGCAGTGTTGTACAGCTTGTTTCATCACCTTTGCGAAGTTGCCGCTCTCTCCGGCTCCCGGAGACGAGGAAGCTGCTTCTTCGCGCAAAGACGATTCTGCCGCTCACAGTGCTCTGCGGTGTGCGCCTTCTGCCGAAAGACCCCGGGAGCTGTGCTTAGCTCTGAGAAGCACCATACGTGCTTCTTTAGCCTCTCTTCTCGTCTACATCTTAGCAAAAAGCTTTTCCACTCTGTCTGGCAAGGAGAAACTGTGCCAGCACAGAAAACATCTCCCATCGTGTTCTAGAGGCTGCACGGAGGTCTGCCGAGTGTTTTGCAAGAAGAGAAAGAAAGTTTTCCAAAACAGCTTGCAATCGAATGTTCATGTGAATAGAAAAGGCAGGAGAGTGGTCAGGTACTCTTTTCTCTCAGTTGGCTAGCTGCGCACACAATCGCAAGTGTTGTACAGCTTGTTTCATCACCTTTGCGAAGTTTGCCGCTCTCTCCGGCTCCGGAGACGAAGAAGCTGCTTCTTCGCGCAAAGACGATTCTGCCGCTCACAGTGCTCTGCGGTATGCGCCTTCTGCCGAAAGAGGTCCGGGAGCGGTGCTTAGCTCTGCAGAGCACCGTACCTTCGTCTTTAGCCTCTCTTCTCGTCTACATCTTAGCAAAAAGCTTTTCCACTCTGTCTGGCAAGGAGAAACTGTGCCAGCCCAGAAAACATCACCCATCGTGTTCTAGAGGCTGCACGGAGGTCTGCCGAGTGTTTTGCAAGAGAGAAAGAAAGTTGTCCAAAACAGCTTGCAATCGAATGTTCATGTGAATAGAAAAGGCAGGAGAGTGGTCAGGTACTGTTTTCTCTCAGTTGGCAAGCTGCGCACACAATCGCAGTGTTGTACAGCTTGTTTCATCACCTTTGCGAAGTTGCCGCTCTCTCCGGCTCCCGGAGACGAAGAAGCTGCTTCTTCGCGCAAAGACGATTTCTGCCGCTCACAGTGCTCTGCTGTGTGCGCCTTCTGCCGAAAGATGTCGGGGAGGCGGTGCTTAGCTCTGAGAAGCACCATACGTGCTTTTTAGCCTCTCTTCTCGTCTACATCTTAGCAAAAAGCTTTTCCACTCTGTCTGGCAAGGAGAAACTGTGCCAGCCCAGAAAACATCTCCCATCGTGTTCTAGAGGCTGCACGGAGGTCTGCCGAGTGTTTTGCAAGAAGAGAAAGAAAGTTGTCCAAAACAGCTTGCAATCGAATGTTCATGTGAATAGAAGAGGCAGGAGAGTGGTCAGGTACTGTTTTCTCTCAGTTTGCAAGCTGCGCACACAATCGCAGTGTTGTACAGCTTGTTTCATCACCTTTGCGAAGTTGCCGCTCTCTCCGGCTCCCGGAGAGACGAAGAAGCTGCTTCTTCGCACAAAGACGATTCTGCCGCTCACAGTGCTCTGCGGTTGTGCGCCTTCTGCCGAAAGAGCCCGGGAGCTGTGCTTAGCTCTGAGAAGCACCTTACGTGCTTCTTTAGCCTCTCTTCTCGTCTACATCTTAGCAAAAAGCTTTTCCACTCTGTCTGGCAAGGAGAAACTGTGCCAGCACAGAAAACATCTCCCATCGTCTTCTAGAGGCTGCACGGAGATCTGCCGAGTGTTTTGCAAGAAGAGAAAGAAAGTTGTCCAAAACAGCTTGCAATCGAATGTTCATGTGAATAGAAAAGGCAGGAGAGTGGTCAGGTACTGTTTTCTCTCACTTGGCAGCTGCGCACACAATCGCAGTGTTGTACAGCTTGTTTCATCACCTTTGCGAAGTTGCCGCTCTCTCCGGCTCCCGGAGACGAAGAAGCTGCTTCTTCGCGCAAAGACGATTCTGCCGCTCACAGTGCTCTGCGGTGTGCGCCTTCTGCCGAAAGAGGTCCGGGAGCTGTGCTTAGCTCTGAGAGGCACCGTACATGCTTCTTTAGCCTCTCTTCTCGTCTACATCTTAGCAAAAAGCTTTTCCACTCTGTCTGGCAAGGAGAAACTGTGCCAGCACAAAAAACATATCCCATCGTGTTCTAGAGGCAGCACGCAGGTCTGCCGAGTGTTTTGCAAGAAGAGAAAGAAAGTTGTCCAAAACAGCTTGCAATCGAATGTTCATGTGAATAGAAAAGGCAGGAGAGTGGTCAGGTACTGTTTTCTCTCAGTTGGCAAGCTGCGCACACAATCGCAGTGTTGTACAGCTTGTTTCATCACCTTTGCCAAGTTGCCGCTCTCTCCGGCTCCCGGAGACGAAGAGCTGCTTCTTCGCGCAAAGACGATTCTGCGCTCACCAGTGCTCTGCGGTGTGCGCTTCTGCCGAAAGACGCCCGGGAGCGGTGCTTAGCTCTGCAGAGCACCGTACCTTCGTCTTTAGCCTCTCTTCTCGTCTACATCTTAGCAAAAAGCTTTTCCACTCTGTCTGGCAAGGAGAAACTGTGCCAGCCCAGAAAACATCACCCATCGTGTTCTAGAGGCTGCACGGAGGTCTGGCCGAGTGTTTTGCAAGAAGAGAAAGAAAGTTGTCCAAAACAGCTTGCAATCGAATGTTCATGTGAATAGAAAAGGCAGGAGAGTGGTCAGGTACTGTTTTCTCTCAGTTGGCAAGCTGCGCACACAATCGCAGTGTTGTACAGCTTGTTTCATCACCTTTGCGAAGTTGCCGCTCTCTCCGGCTCCCGGAGACGAAGAAGCTGCTTCTTCGCGCAAAGACGATTCTGCGCTCACAGTGCTCTGCTGTGTGCGCCTTCTGCCGAAAGATGTCCGGGAGCGGTGCTTAGCTCTGAGAAGCACCATACGTGCTTCCTTAGCCTCTCTTCTCGTCTACATCTTAGCAAAAAGCTTTTCCACTCTGTCTGGCAAAGAGAAACTGTGCCAGCCCAGAAAACATCTCCCATCGTGTTCTAGAGGCTGCACGGAGGTCTGCCGAGTGTTTTGCAAGAAGAGAAAGAAAGTTGTCCAAAACAGCTTGCAATCGAATGTTCATGTGAATAGAAGAGGCAGGAGAGTGGTCAGGTACTGTTTTCTCTCAGTTGGCAAGCTGCGCACACAATCGCAGTGTTGTACAGCTTGTTTCATCACCTTGCCAAGTTGCCGCTCTCTCCGGCTCCCGGAGACGAAGAAGCTGCTTCTTCGCCCAAAGACGATTCTGCGCTCACAGTGCTCTGCGGCTGTGCGCCTTCTGCCGAAAGAGCCCCGGGAGCTGTGCTTAGCTCTGAGAAGCACCTTACGTGCTTCTTTAGCCTCTCTTCTCGTCTACATCTTAGCAAAAGCTTTTCCACTCTGTCTGGCAAGGAGAAACTGTGCCAGCACAGAAAACATCTCCCATCGCCTTCTAGAGGCTGCACGGAGATCTGCCGAGTGTTTTGCAAGAAGAGAAAGAAAGTTGTCCAAAACAGCTTGCAATCGAATGTTCATGTGAATAGAAAAGCAGGAGAGTGGTCAGGTACTGTTTTCTCTCAGTTGGCAAGCTGCGCACACAATCGCAGTGTTGTACAGCTTGTTTCATCACCTTTGCGAAGTTGCCGCTCTCTCCGGCTCCCGGAGACGAAGAAGCTGCTTCTTCGCGCAAAGACGATTCTGCCTCTCACAGTGCTCTGCTGAGTGCGCCTTCTGCCGAAAGAGGCCCGGGAGCGGTGCTTAGCTCTGCAGAGCACCGTACCTTCGTCTTTAGCCTCTCTTCTCGTCTACATCTTAGCAAAAAGCTTTTCCACTCTGTCTGGCAAGGAGAACTGTGCCAGCACAAAAAACATCTCCCATCGTGTTCTAGAGGCTGCACGCAGGTCTGCCGAGTGTTTTGCAAGAAGAGAAAGAAAGTTGTCCATAACAGCTTGCAATCGAATGTTCATGTGAATAGAAAAGGCAGGAGAGTGATCAGGTACTGTTTTCTCTCAGTTGGCAAGCTGCGCACACAATCGCAGTGTTGTACAGCTTGTTTCATCACCTTTGCGAAGTTGCCGCTCTCTCCGGCTCCCGGAGACGAAGAAGCTGCTTCTTCGCGCAAAGACGATTCTGCCGCTCACAGTGCTCTGCGGTGTGCGCCTTCTGCCGAAAGACGCCCGGGAGCGGTGCTTAGCTCTGAGAAGCACCATACGTGCTTCTTTAGCCTTTCTTCTCGTCTACATCTTAGCAAAAAGCTTTTCCACTCTGTCTGGCAAGGAGAAACTGTGCCAGCACAGAAACATCTCCATCGTGTTCTAGAGGCTGCACGGAGGTCTGCCGAGTGTTTTGCAAGAAGAGAAAGAAAGTTGTCCAAAACAGCTTGCAATCGAATGTTCATGTGAATAGAAAAGGCAGGAGAGTGGTCAGGTACTGTTTTCTCTCAGTTGGCAAGCTGCGCACACAATCGCAGTGTTGTACAGCTTGTTTCATCACCTTGCGAAGTTGCCGCTCTCTCCGGCTCCCGGAGACGAAGAAGCTGCTTCTTCGCGCAAAGACGATTCTGCCGCTCACAGTGCTCTGCGGTGTGCGCCTTCTGCCGAAAGAGGTCCGGGAGCGGTGCTTAGCTCTGCAGAGCACCGTACCTTCGTCTTTAGCCTCTCTCTCGTCTACATCTTAGCAAAAGCTTTTCCACTCTGTCTGGGCAGGAGAAACTGTGCAGCACAAAAAACATCTCCCATCGTGATCTAGAGGCTGCACGGAGGTCTGCCGAGTGTTTTGCAAGAGAGAAAGAAAAGTTGTCCAAAACAGCTTGCAATCGAATGTTCATGTGAATAGAAAAGGCAGGAGAGTGGTCAGGTACTGTTTTCTCTCAGTTGGCAAGCTGCGCACACAATCGCAGTGTTGTACAGCTTGTTTCATCACCTTTGCGAAGTTGCCGCTCTCTCCGGCTCCCGGAGACGAAGAAGCTGCTTCTTCGCGCAAAGACGATTCAGCCGCTCACAGTGCTCTGCGGTGTGCGCCTTCTGCCGAAAGACGCCTGGGAGCGGTGCTTAGCTCTGAGAAGCACCATACGTGCTTCTTTAGCCTTTCTTCTCGTCTACATCTTAGCAAAAAGCTTTTCCACTCTGTCTGGCAAGGAGAAACTTGTGCCAGCACGGAAAACATCTCCATCGTGTTCTAGAGGCTGCACGGAGGTCTGCCGAGTGTTTTGCAAGAAGAGAAAGAAAGTTGTCCAAAACAGCTTGCAATCGAATGTTCATGTGAATAGAAAAGGCAGGAGAGTGGTCAGGTACTGTTTTCTCTCAGTTGGCAAGCTAGCGCACACAATCGCAGTGTTGTACAGCTTGTTTCATCTCCTTTGCGAAGTTGCCGCTCTCTCCGGCTCCCGGAGACGAAGAAGCTGCTTCTTCGCGCAAAGACGATTCTGCCGCTCACAGTGCTCTGCGGTAGTGCGCCTTCTGCCGAAAGACGCCCGGGGAGCGGTGCTTAGCTCTGCAGAGCACCGTACCTTCGTCTTTAGCCTCTCTTCTCGTCTACATCTTAGCAAAAAGCTTTTCCACTCTGTCTGGCAAGGAGAAACTGTGCCAGCACAAAAAAACATCTCCCATCGTGTTCTAGAGGCAGCACGCAGGTTCTGCCGAGTGTTTTGCAAGAAGAGAAAGAACAGTTGTCCAAAACAGCTTGCAATCGAATGTTCATGTGAATAGAAAAGGCAGGAGAGTGGTCAGGTACTGTTTTCTCTCAGTTGGCAAGCTGCGCACACAAATCGCAGTGTTGTACAGCTTGTTTCATCACCTTTGCCAAGTTGCCGCTCTCTCCGGCTCCCGGAGACGAAGAAGCTGCTTCTTCGCGCAAAGACGATTCTGCCGCTCACAGTGCTCTGCGGTGTGCGCCTTCTGCCGAAAGAGGTCCGGGAGCGGTGCTTAGCTCTGCAGAACAAGCACCGTACCTTCGTCTTTAGCCTTCTTCTCGTCTACATCTTAGCAAAAAGCTTTTCCACTCTGGCAAGGAGAAAACTGTGCCAGCACAGAAAACAGTCTCCCATCGTGTTACTAGAGGCTGCACGGAGGTCTGCCGAGTGTTTTGCAAGAAGAGAAAGAAAGTTGTCCAAAACAGCTTGCAATCGAATGTTCATGTGAATAGAAAAGGCAGGAGAGTGGTCAGTAGTGTTTTCTCTCAGTTGGCACGCTACGCACACAATCGCAGTGTTGTACAGCTTGTTTCATCACCTTTGCGAAGTTGCCGCTCTCTCTCGGCTCCCGGAGACGAAGAAGCTGCTTCTTCGCGCAAAGACGATTCTGCCGCTCACAGTGCTCTGCGGTGTGCGCCTTCTGCCGAAAGAGCCCCGGAGCTGTGCTTAGCTCTGAGAAGCACCATACGTGCTTCTTTAGCCTCTCTTCTCGTCTACATCTTAGCAAAAAGCTTTTCCACTCTGTCTGGCAAGGAGAAACTGTGCCAGCACAGAAAACATCTCCCATCGTGTTCTAGAGGCTGCACGGAGGTCTGCCGAGTGTTTTGCAAGAAGAGAAAGAAAGTTGTCCAAAACAGCTTGCAATCGAATGTTCATGTGAATAGAAAAGGCAGGAGAGTGGTCAGGTACTGTTTTCTCTCAGTTGGCAAGCTGCGCACACAATCGCAGTGTTGTACAGCTTGTTTTCATCACCTTTGCCAAGTTGCCGCTCTCTCCGGCTCCCGGAGACGAAGAAGCTGCTTCTTCGCGCAAAGACGATTCTGCCGCTCACAGTGCTCTGCGGTGTGCGCCTTCTGCGAAAGAGGTTCCAGAGAAGCAAAAGCGGTGCTTAGCTCTGCAGAGCACCGTACCTTCGTCTTTAGCCTCTCTTCTCGTCTACATCTTAGCAAAAAGCTTTTCCACTCTGTCTGGCAAGGAGAAACTGTGCCAGCACAAAAAACATCTCCCATCGTGTTCTAGAGGCTGCACGGAGTGTCTGCCGAGTGTTTTGCAAGAAGAGAAAGAAAGTTGTCCAAACAGCTTGCAATCGAATGTTCATGTCAATAGAAAAGGCAGGAGAGTGGTCAGGTACTGTTTTCTCTCAGTTGGCAAGCTGCGCACACAATCGCAGTGTTGTACAGCTTGTTTCATCACCTTTGCGAAGTTGCCGCTCTCTCCGGCTCCCGGAGACGAAGAAGCTGCTTCTTCGCGCAAAGACGATTCTGCCGCTCACAAGTGCTCTGCGGTGTGCGCCTTCTGCCGAAAGACGCCCGGGAGCTGTGCTTAGCTCTGAGAAGCACCATACGTGCTTTTTTAGCCTCTCTTCTCGTCTACATCTTAGCAAAAAGCTTTTCCACTCTGTCTGGCAAGGAGAAACTGTGCCAGCACAGAAAACATCTCCATCGTGTTCTAGAGGCTGCACGGAGGTCTGCCGAGTGTTTTGCAAGAAGAGAAAGAAAGTTGTCCAAAACAGCTTGCAATCCAATGTTCATGTGAATAGAAAAGGCAGGAGAGTGGTCAGGTACTGTTTTCTCTCAGTTGGCAAGCTGCGCACACAATCGCAGTGTTGTACAGCTTGTTTCATCACCTTTGCCAAGTTGCCGCTCTCTCGGCTCCCGGAGACGAAGAAGCTGCTTCTTCGCGCAAAGACGATTCTGCCTCTCACAGTGCTCTGCTGAGTGCGCCTTCTGCCGAAAGAGGTCCGGGAGCGGTGCTAGCTCTGCAGAGCACCGTACCTTCGTCTTTAGCCTCTCTTCTCGTCTACATCTTAGCAAAAAGCTTTTCCACTCTGTCTGGCAAGGAGAAACTGTGCCAGCACAGAAAACATCTCCCATCGTCTTCTAGAGGCTGCACGGAGATCTGCCGAGTGTTTTGCAAGAAGAGAAAGAAAGTTGTCCAAAACAGCTTCAATCGAATGTTCATGTGAATAGAAAAGGCAGGAGAGTGGTCAGGTACTGTTTTCTCTCAGTTGGCAAGCTGCGCACACAATCGCAGTGTTGTACAGCTTGTTTCATCACCTTTGCGAAGTTGCGCTCTCTCCGGCTCCCGGAGACGAAGAAGCTGCTTCTTCGCGCAAAGACGATTCTGCCGCTCACAGTGCTCTGCGGTGTGCGCCTTCTGCCGAAAGACGCCACGGAGCGGTGCTTAGCTCTGAGAAGCACCATACGTGCTTCTTTAGCTTTCTTCGTCTACATCTTAGCAAAAGCTTTTCCACTCTGTCTGGCAAGGAGAAACTGTGCCAGCACAGAACAACATCTCCCATCGTGTTCTATAGGCTGCACGGAGGTCTGCCGAGTGTTTTGCAAGAAGAGAAGAAAGTTGTCCAAACAGCTTGCAATCGAATGTTCATGTGAATAGAAAAGGCAGGAGAGTGGTCAGGTACTGTTTTCTCTCAGTTGGCAAGCTGCGCACACAATCGCAGTGTTGTACAGCTTGTTTCATCACTTTGCGAAGTTGCCGCTCTCTCTGGCTCCCGGAGACGAAGAAGCTGCTTCTTCGCGCAAAGACGATTCTGCCGCTCACAGTGCTCTGACGGTAGTGCGCCTTCTGCCGAAAGACGCCGGGAGCGGTGCTTAGCTCTGCAGAGCACCGTACCTCGTCTTTAGCCTCTCTTCTCGTCTACATCTTAGCAAAAAGCTTTCCACTCTGTCTGGCAAGGAGAAACTGTGCCAGCACAAAAAACATCTCCCATCTGTTCTAGAGGCTGCACGCAGGTCTGCCGAGTGTTTTGCAAGAAGAGAACGAAAGTTGTCCAAAACAGCTTGCAATCGAATGTTCATGTGAATAGAAAAGGCAGGAGAGTGGTCAGGTACTGTTTTCTCTCAGTTGGCAAGCTGCGCACACAATCGCAGTGTTGTACACGCTTGTTTCATCACCTTTCGCCAAGTTGCCGCTCTCTCCGGCTCCCGGAGACGAAGAAGCTGCTTCTTCGCGCAAAGACGATTCTGCCGCTCACAGTGCTCTGCTGTGTGCGCCTTCTGCCGAAAGAGGTCCGGGAGCGGTGCTTAGCTCTGAGAGGCACCGTACCTTCGTCTTTAGCCTCTCTTCTCGTCTACATCTTAGCAAAAAGCTTTTCCACTCTGTCTGGCAAGGAGAAACTGTGCCAGCACAGAAAACATCTCCCATCGTGTTCTAGAGGCTGCACGGAGGTCTGCCGAGTGTTTTGCAAGAAGAGAAAGAAAGTTGTCCAAAACAGCTTGCAATCGAATGTTCATGTGAATAGAAAAGGCAGGAGAGTGGTCAGGTAGTGTTTTCTCTCAGTTGGCACGCTACGCACACAATCGCAGTGTTGTACAGCTTGTTTCATCACCTTTGCGAAGTTGCCGCTCTCTCTGGCTCCCGGAGACGAAGAAGCTGCTTCTTCGCGCAAAGACGATTCTGCCGCTCACAGTGCTCTGCGGTGTGCGCCTTCTGCCGAAAGAGCCCCGGGAGCTGTGCTTAGCTCTGAGAAGCACCATACGTGCTTCTTTAGCCTCTCTTCTCGTCTACATCTTAGCAAAAAGCTTTTCCACTCTGTCTGGCAAGGAGAAACTGTGCCAGCACAGAAAACATCTCCCATCGTGTTCTAGAGGCTGCACGGAGGTCTGCCGAGTGTTTTGCAAGAAGAGAAAGAAAGTTGTCCAAAACAGCTTGCAATCGAATGTTCATGTGAATAGAAAAGGCAGGAGAGTGGTCAGGTACTGTTTTCTCTCAGTTGGCAAGCTGCGCACACAATCGCAGTGTTGTACAGCTTGTTTCATCACCTTTGCCAAGTTGCCGCTCTCTCCGGCTCCCGGAGACGAAGAAGCTGCTTCTTCGCGCAAAGACGATTCTGCCGCTCACAGTGCTCTGCGGTGTGCGCCTTCTGCCGAAAGAGGTCCGGGAGCGGTGCTTAGCTCTGCAGAGCACCGTACCTTCGTCTTTAGCCTCTCTTCTCGTCTACATCTTAGCAAAAAGCTTTTCCACTCTGTCTGGCAAGGAGAAACTGTGCCAGCACAAAAAACATCTCCCATCGTGTTCTAGAGGCTGCACGGAGGTCTGCCGAGTGTTTTGCAAGAAGAGAAAGAAAGTTGTCCAAAACAGCTTGCAATCGAATGTTCATGTCAATAGAAAAGGCAGGAGAGTGGTCAGGTACTGTTTTCTCTCAGTTGGCAAGCTGCGCACACAATCGCAGTGTTGTACAGCTTGTTTCATCACCTTTGCGAAGTTGCCGCTCTCTCCGGCTCCCGGAGACGAAGAAGCTGCTTCTTCGCGCAAAGACGATTCTGCCGCTCACAGTGCTCTGCGGTGTGCGCCTTCTCCGAAAGACGCCCGGGAGCTGTGCTTAGCTCTGAGAAGCACCATACGTGCTTCCTTAGCCTCTCTTCTCGTCTACATCTTAGCAAAAAGCTTTTCCACTCTGTCTGGCAAGGAGAAACTGTGCCAGCCCAGAAAACATCTCCCATCGTGTTCTAGAGGCTGCACGGAGGTCTGCCGAGTGTTTTGCAAGAAGAGAAAGAAAGTTGTCCAAAACAGCTTGCAATCGAATGTTCATGTGAATAGAAAAGGCAGGAGAGTGGTCAGGTACTGTTTTCTCTCAGTTGGCAGGCTGCGCACACAATCGCAGTGTTGTACAGCTTGTTTCATCACCTTTGCGAAGTTGCCGCTCTCTCCGGCTCCCGGAGACGAAGAAGCTGCTTCTTCGCGCAAAGACGATTCTGCCGCTCACAGTGCTCTGCGGTGTGCGCCTTCTGCCGAAAGAGCCCCGGGAGCTGTGCTTAGCTCTGAGAAGCACCTTACGTGCTTCTTTAGCCTCTCTTCTCGTCTACATCTTAGCAAAAAGCTTTTCCACTCTGTCTGGCAAGGAGAAACTGTGCCAGCACAGAAAACATCTCCCATCGTCTTCTAGAGGCTGCACGGAGATCTGCCGAGTGTTTTGCAAGAAGAGAAAGAAAGTTGTCCAAAACAGCTTCCAATCGAATGTTCATGTGAATAGAAAAGGCAGGAGAGTGGTCAGGTACTGTTTTCTCTCAGTTGGCAAGCTGCGCACACAATCGCAGTGTTGTACAGCTTGTTTCATCACCTTTGCCAAGTTGCCGCTCTATCCGGCTCCCGGAGACGAAGAAGCTGCTTCTTCGCGCAAAGACGATTCTGCCTCTCACAGTGCTCTGCGGTGTGCGCCTTCTGCCGAAAGAGCCCCGGGAGCGGTGCTTAGCTCTGCAGAGCACCGTACCTTCGTCTTTAGCCTCTCTTCTCGTCTACATCTTAGCAAAAAGCTTTTCCACTCTGTCTGGCAAGGAGAAACTGTGCCAGCACAAAAAACATCTCCCATCGTCTTCTAGAGGCTGCACGGAGGTCTGCCGAGTGTTTTGCAAGAAGAGAAAGAAAGTTGTCCAAAACAGCTTGCAATCGAATGTTCATGTGAATAGAAAAGGCAGGAGAGTGGTCAGGTACTGTTTTCTCTCAGTTGGCAAGCTGCGCACACAATCGCAGTGTTGTACAGCTTGTTTCATCACCTTTGCCAAGTTGCCGCTCTCTCCGGCTCCCGGAGACGAAGAAGCTGCTTCTTCGCGCAAAGACGATTCTGCCGCTCACAGTGCTCTGCGGTGTGCGCCTTCTGCCGAAAGACGCCCGGGAGCGGTGCTTAGCTCTGCAGAGCACCGTACCTTCGTCTTTAGCCTCTCTTCTCGTCTACATCTTAGCAAAAAGCTTTTCCACTCTGTCTGGCAAGGAGAAACTGTGCCAGCACAAAAAACATCTCCCATCGTGTTCTAGAGGCAGCACGCAGGTCTGCCGAGTGTTTTGCAAGAAGAGAAAGAAAGTTGTCCAAAACAGCTTGCAATCGAATGTTCATGTGAATAGAAAAGGCAGGAGAGTGGTCAGGTACTGTTTTCTCTCAGTTGGCAAGCTGCGCACACAATCGCAGTGTTGTACAGCTTGTTTCATCACCTTTGCGAAGTTGCCGCTCTCTCCGGCTCCCGGAGACGAAGAAGCTGCTTCTTCGCGCAAAGACGATTCTGCCGCTCACAGTGCTCTGCGGTGTACGCCTTCTGCCGAAAGAGGTCCGGGAGCGGTGCTTAGCTCTGCAGAGCACCGTACCTTCGTCTTTAGCCTCTCTTCTCGTCTACATCTTAGCAAAAAGCTTTTCCACTCTGTCTGGCAAGGAGAAACTGTGCCAGCACAAAAAACATCTCCCATCGTGTTCTAGAGGCTGCACGGAGGTCTGCCGAGTGTTTTGCAAGAAGAGAAAGAAAGTTGTCCAAAACAGCTTGCAATCGAATGTTCATGTGAATAGAAAAGGCAGGAGAGTGGTCAGGTACTGTTTTCTCTCAGTTGGCAAGCTGCGCACACAATCGCAGTGTTGTACAGCTTGTTTCATCACCTTTGCCAAGTTGCCGCTCTCTCCGGCTCCCGGAGACGAAGAAGCTGCTTCTTCGCGCAAAGACGATTCTGCCGCTCACAGTGCTCTGCGGTGTGCGCCTTCTGCCGAAAGAGGTCCGGGAGCGGTGCTTAGCTCTGCAGAGCACCGTACCTTCGTCTTTAGCCTCTCTTCTCGTCTACATCTTAGCAAAAAGCTTTTCCACTCTGTCTGGCAAGGAGAAACTGTGCCAGCACAAAAAACATCTCCCATCGTGTTCTAGAGGCTGCACGGAGGTCTGCCGAGTGTTTTGCAAGAAGAGAAAGAAAGTTGTCCAAAACAGCTTGCAATCGAATATTCATGTCAATAGAAAAGGCAGGAGAGTGGTCAGGTACTGTTTTCTCTCAGTTGGCAAGCTGCGCACACAATCGCAGTGTTGTACAGCTTGTTTCATCACCTTTGCGAAGTTGCCGCTCTCTCCGGCTCCCGGAGACGAAGAAGCTGCTTCTTCGCGCAAAGACGATTCTGCCGCTCACAGTGCTCTGCGGTGTGCGCCTTCTGCCGAAAGACGCCCGGGAGCTGTGCTTAGCTCTGAGAAGCACCATACGTGCTTTTTTAGCCTCTCTTCTCGTCTACATCTTAGCAAAAAGCTTTTCCACTCTGTCTGGCAAGGAGAAACTGTGCCAGCACAGAAAACATCTCCCATCGTGTTCTAGAGGCTGCACGGAGGTCTGCCGAGTGTTTTGCAAGAAGAGAAAGAAAGTTGTCCAAAACAGCTTGCAATCCAATGTTCATGTGAATAGAAAAGGCAGGAGAGTGGTCAGGTACTGTTTTCTCTCAGTTGGCAAGCTGCGCACACAATCGCAGTGTTGTACAGCTTGTTTCATCACCTTTGCGAAGTTGCCGCTCTCTCCGGCTCCCGGAGACGAAGAAGCTGCTTCTTTGCGCAAAGACGATTCTGCCGCTCACAGTGCTCTGCGGTGTGCGCCTTCTGCCGAAAGAGGTCCGGGAGCGGTGCTTAGCTCTGCAGAACACCGTACCTTCGTCTTTAGCCTCTCTTCTCGTCTACATCTTAGCAAAAAGCTTTTCCACTCTGTCTGGCAAGGAGAAACTGTGCCAGCACAAAAAACATCTCCCATCGTGTTCTAGAGGCTGTACGGAGGTCTGCCGATTGTTTTGCAAGAAGAGAAAGAAAGTTGTCCAAAACAGCTTGCAATCGAATGTTCATCTGAATAGAAAAGGCAGGAGAGTGGTCAGGTACTGTTTTCTCTCAGTTGGCAAGATGCGCACACAATCGCAGTGTTGTACAGCTTGTTTCATCACCTTTGCGAAGTTGCCGCTCTCTCCGGCTCCCGGAGACGAAGAAGCTGCTTCTTCGCGCAAAGACGATTCTGCCGCTCACAGTGCTCTGCTGTGTGCGCCTTCTGCCGAAAGATGTCCGGGAGCGGTGCTTAGCTCTGAGAAGCACCATACGTGCTTCCTTAGCCTCTCTTCTCGTCTACATCTTAGCAAAAAGCTTTTCCACTCTGTCTGGCAAGGAGAAACTGTGCCAGCACAGAAAACATCTCCCATCGTGTTCTAGAGGCTGCACGGAGGTCTGCCGAGTGTTTTGCAAGAAGAGAAAGAAAGTTGTCCAAAACAGCTTGCAATCGAATGTTCATGTGAATAGAAAAGGCAGGAGAGTGGTCAGGTACTGTTTTCTCTCAGTTGGCAGGCTGCGCACACAATCGCAGTGTTGTACAGCTTGTTTCATCACCTTTGCGAAGTTGCCGCTCTCTCCGGCTCCCGGAGACGAAGAAGCTGCTTCTTCGCGCAAAGACGATTCTGCCGCTCACAGTGCTCTGCGGTGTGCGCCTTCTGCCGAAAGAGCCCCGGGAGCTGTGCTTAGCTCTGAGAAGCACCTTACGTGCTTCTTTAGCCTCTCTTCTCGTCTACATCTTAGCAAAAAGCTTTTCCACTCTGTCTGGCAAGGAGAAACTGTGCCAGCACAAAAAACATCTCCCATCGTCTTCTAGAGGCTGCACGGAGATCTGCCGAGTGTTTTGCCAGAAGAGAAAGAAAGTTGTCCAAAACAGCTTGCAATCGAATGTTCATGTGAATAGAAAAGGCAGGAGAGTGGTCAGGTACTGTTTTCTCTCAGTTGGCAAGCTGCGCACACAATCGCAGTGTTGTACAGCTTGTTTCATCACCTTTGCGAAGTTGCCGCTCTCTCCGGCTCCCGGAGACGAAGAAGCTGCTTCTTCGCGCAAAGACGATTCTGCCGCTCACAGTGCTCTGCGGTGTGCGCCTTCTGCCGAAAGAGGTCCGGGAGCTGTGCTTAGCTCTGAGAGGCACCGTACATGCTTCTTTAGCCTCTCTTCTCGTCTACATCTTAGCAAAAAGCTTTTCCACTCTGTCTGGCAAGGAGAAACTGTGCCAGCACAGAAAACATCTCCCATCGTGTTCTAGAGGCTGCACGGAGGTCTGCCGAGTGTTTTGCAAGAAGAGAAAGAAAGTTGTCCAAAACAGCTTGCAATCGAATGTTCATGTGAATAGAAAAGGCAGGAGAGTGGTCAGGTACTGTTTTCTCTCAGTTGGCAAGCTGCGCACACAATCGCAGTGTTGTACAGCTTGTTTCATCACCTTTGCCAAGTTGCCGCTCTCTCCGGCTCCCGGAGACGAAGAAGCTGCTTCTTCGCGCAAAGACGATTCTGCCTCTCACAGTGCTCTGCTGAGTGCGCCTTCTGCCGAAAGAGGCCCGGGAGCGGTGCTTAGCTCTGCAGAGCACCGTACCTTCGTCTTTAGCCTCTCTTCTCGTCTACATCTTAGCAAAAAGCTTTTCCACTCTGTCTGGCAAGGAGAAACTGTGCCAGCACAAAAAACATCTCCCATCGTCTTCTAGAGGCTGCACGGAGGTCTGCCGAGTGTTTTGCAAGAAGAGAAAGAAAGTTGTCCAAAACAGCTTGCAATCGAATGTTCATGTGAATAGAAAAGACAGGAGAGTGGTCAGGTACTGTTTTCTCTCAGTTGGCAAGCTGCGCACACAATCGCACTGTTGTACAGCTTGTTTCATCACCTTTGCCAAGTTGCCGCTCTCTCCGGCTCCCGGAGACGAAGAAGCTGCTTCTTCGCGCAAAGACGATTCTGCCGCTCACAGTGCTCTGCGGTGTGCGCCTTCTGCCGAAAGACGCCCGGGAGCGGTGCTTAGCTCTGCAGAGCACCGTACCTTCGTCTTTAGCCTCTCTTCTCGTCTACATCTTAGCAAAAAGCTTTTCCACTCTGTCTGGCAAGGAGAAACTGTGCCAGCACAGAAAACATCTCCCATCGTGTTCTAGAGGCTGCACGCAGGTCTGCCGAGTGTTTTGCAAGAAGAGAAAGAAAGTTGTCCAAAACAGCTTGCAATCGAATGTTCATGTGAATAGAAAAGGCAGGAGAGTGGTCAGGTACTGTTTTCTCTCAGTTGGCAAGCTGCGCACACAATCGCAGTGTTGTACAGCTTGTTTCATCACCTTTGCGAAGTTGCCGCTCTCTCCGGCTCCCGGAGACGAAGAAGCTGCTTCTTCGCGCAAAGACGATTCTGCCGCTCACAGTGCTCTGCGGTGTACGCCTTCTGCCGAAAGAGGTCCGGGAGCGGTGCTTAGCTCTGCAGAGCACCGTACCTTCGTCTTTAGCCTCTCTTCTCGTCTACATCTTAGCAAAAAGCTTTTCCACTCTGTCTGGCAAGGAGAAACTGTGCCAGCACAAAAAACATCTCCCATCGTGTTCTAGAGGCTGCACGGAGGTCTGCCGAGTGTTTTGCAAGAAGAGAAAGAAAGTTGTCCAAAACAGCTTGCAATCGAATGTTCATGTGAATAGAAAAGGCAGGAGAGTGGTCAGGTACTGTTTTCTCTCAGTTGGCAAGCTGCGCACACAATCGCAGTGTTGTACAGCTTGTTTCATCACCTTTGCGAAGTTGCCGCTCTCTCCGGCTCCCGGAGACGAAGAAGCTGCTTCTTCGCGCAAAGACGATTCTGCCGCTCACAGTGCTCTGCGGTGTGCGCCTTCTGCCGAAAGACGCCCGGGAGCGGTGCTTAGCTCTGCAGAGCACCGTACCTTCGTCTTTAGCCTCTCTTCTCGTCTACATCTTAGCAAAAAGCTTTTCCACTCTGTCTGGCAAGGAGAAACTGTGCCAGCACAAAAAACATCTCCCATCGTGTTCTAGAGGCAGCACGCAGGTCTGCCGAGTGTTTTGCAAGAAGAGAAAGAAAGTTGTCCAAAACAGCTTGCAATCGAATGTTCATGTGAATAGAAAAGGCAGGAGAGTGGTCAGGTACTGTTTTCTCTCAGTTGGCAAGCTGCGCACACAATCGCAGTGTTGTACAGCTTGTTTCATCACCTTTGCGAAGTTGCCGCTCTCTCCGGCTCCCGGAGACGAAGAAGCTGCTTCTTCGCGCAAAGACGATTCTGCCGCTCACAGTGCTCTGCGGTGTGCGCCTTCTGCCGAAAGAGCCCCGGGAGCTGTGCTTAGCTCTGAGAAGCACCATACGTGCTTCTTTAGCCTCTCTTCTCGTCTACATCTTAGCAAAAAGCTTTTCCACTCTGTCTGGCAAGGAGAAACTGTGCCAGCACAGAAAACATCTCCCATCGTGTTCTAGAGGCTGCACGGAGGTCTGCCGAGTGTTTTGCAAGAAGAGAAAGAAAGTTGTCCAAAACAGCTTGCAATCGAATGTTCATGTGAATAGAAAAGGCAGGAGAGTGGTCAGGTACTGTTTTCTCTCAGTTGGCAAGCTGCGCACACAATCGCAGTGTTGTACAGCTTGTTTCATCACCTTTGCCAAGTTGCCGCTCTCTCCGGCTCCCGGAGACGAAGAAGCTGCTTCTTCGCGCAAAGACGATTCTGCCGCTCACAGTGCTCTGCGGTGTGCGCCTTCTGCCGAAAGAGGTCCGGGAGCGGTGCTTAGCTCTGCAGAGCACCGTACCTTCGTCTTTAGCCTCTCTTCTCGTCTACATCTTAGCAAAAAGCTTTTCCACTCTGTCTGGCAAGGAGAAACTGTGCCAGCACAAAAAACATCTCCCATCGTGTTCTAGAGGCTGCACGGAGGTCTGCCGAGTGTTTTGCAAGAAGAGAAAGAAAGTTGTCCAAAACAGCTTGCAATCGAATGTTCATGTGAATAGAAAAGGCAGGAGAGTGGTCAGGTACTGTTTTCTCTCACTTGGCAAGCTGCGAACACAATCGCAGTGTTGTACAGCTTGTTTCATCACCTTTGCCAAGTTGCCGCTCTCTCCGGCTCCCGGAGACGAAGAAGCTGCTTCTTCGCGCAAAGACGATTCTGCCTCTCACAGTGCTCTGCTGAGTGCGCCTTCTGCCGAAAGAGGCCCGGGAGCGGTGCTTAGCTCTGCAGAGCACCGTACCTTCCTCTTTAGCCTCTCTTCTCGTCTACATCTTAGCAAAAATCTTTTCCACTCTGTCTGGCAAGGAGAAACTGTGCCAGCACAAAAAACATCTCCCATCGTCTTCTAGAGGCTGCACGGAGGTCTGCCGAGTGTTTTGCAAGAAGAGAAAGAAAGTTGTCCAAAACAGCTTGCAATCGAATGTTCATGTGAATAGAAAAGGCAGGAGAGTGGTCAGGTACTGTTTTCTCTCAGTTGGCAAGCTGCGCACACAATCGCAGTGTTGTACAGCTTGTTTCATCACCTTTGCCAAGTTGCCGCTCTCTCCGGCTCCCGGAGACGAAGAAGCTGCTTCTTCGCGCAAAGACGATTCTGCCGCTCACAGTGCTCTGCGGTGTGCGCCTTCTGCCGAAAGACGCCCGGGAGCGGTGCTTAGCTCTGCAGAGCACCGTACCTTCGTCTTTAGCCTCTCTTCTCGTCTACATCTTAGCAAAAAGCTTTTCCACTCTGTCTGGCAAGGAGAAACTGTGCCAGCACAAAAAACATCTCCCATCGTGTTCTAGAGGCTGCACGGAGGTCTGCCGAGTGTTTTGCAAGAAGAGAAAGAAAGTTGTCCAAAACAGCTTGCAATCGAATGTTCATGTGAATAGAAAAGGCAGGAGAGTGGTCAGGTACTGTTTTCTCTCAGTTGGCAAGCTGCGCACACAATCGCAGTGTTGTACAGCTTGTTTCATCACCTTTGCGAAGTTGCCGCTCTCTCCGGCTCCCGGAGACGAAGAAGCTGCTTCTTCGCGCAAAGACGATTCTGCCGCTCACAGTGCTCTGCGGTGTGCGCCTTCTACCGAAAGAGCCCCGGGAGCGGTGCTTAGCTCTGCAGAGCACCGTACCTTCGTCTTTAGCCTCTCTTCTCGTCTACATCTTAGCAAAAAGCTTTTCCACTCTGTCTGGCAAGGAGAAACTGTGCCAGCACAAAAAAAATCTCCCATCGTGTTCTAGAGGCTGCACGGAGGTCTGCCGAGTGTTTTGCAAGAAGAGAAAGAAAGTTGTCCAAAACAGCTTGCAATCGAATGTTCATGTGAATAGAAAAGGCAGGAGAGTGGTCAGGTACTGTTTTCTCTCAGTTGGCAAGCTGCGCACACAATCGCAGTGTTGTACAGCTTGTTTCATCACCTTTGCCAAGTTGCCGCTCTCTCCGGCTCCCGGAGACGAAGAAGCTGCTTCTTCGCGCAAAGACGATTCTGCCGCTCACAGTGCTCTGCGGTGTGCGCCTTCTGCCGAAAGAGGTCCGGGAGCGGTGCTTAGCTCTGCAGAGCACCGTACCTTCGTCTTTAGCCTCTCTTCTCGTCTACATCTTAGCAAAAAGCTTTTCCACTCTGTCTGGCAAGGAGAAACTGTGCCAGCACAAAAAACATCTCCCATCGTGTTCTAGAGGCTGCACGGAGGTCTGCCGAGTGTTTTGCAAGAAGAGAAAGAAAGTTGTCCAAAACAGCTTGCAATCGAATGTTCATGTGAATAGAAAAGGCAGGAGAGTGGTCAGGTACTGTTTTCTCTCAGTTGGCAAGCTGCGCACACAATCGCAGTGTTGTACAGCTTGTTTCATCACCTTTGCCAAGTTGCCGCTCTCTCCGGCTCCCGGAGACGAAGAAGCTGCTTCTTCGCGCAAAGACGATTCTGCCGCTCACAGTGCTCTGCGGTGTGCGCCTTCTGCCGAAAGAGGCCCGGGAGCTGTGCTTAGCTCTGAGAAGCACCATACGTGCTTTTTTAGCCTCTCTTCTCGTCTACATCTTAGCAAAAAGCTTTTCCACTCTGTCTGGCAAGGAGAAACTGTGCCAGCACAGAAAACATCTCCCATCGTGTTCTAGAGGCTGCACGGAGGTCTGCCGAGTGTTTTGCAAGAAGAGAAAGAAAGTTGTCCAAAACAGCTTGCAATCGAATGTTCATGTGAATAGAAAAGGCAGGAGAGTGGTCAGGTACTGTTTTCTCTCAGTTGGCAAGCTGCGCACACAATCGCAGTGTTGTACAGCTTGTTTCATCACCTTTGCGAAGTTGCCGCTCTCTCCGGCTCCCGGAGACGAAGAAGCTGCTTCTTTGCGCAAAGACGATTCTGCCGCTCACAGTGCTCTGCGGTGTGCGCCTTCTGCCGAAAGAGGTCCGGGAGCGGTGCTTAGCTCTGCAGAGCACCGTACCTTCGTCTTTAGCCTCTCTTCTCGTCTATATCTTAGCAAAAAGCTTTTCCACTCTGTCTGGCAAGGAGAAACTGTGCCAGCACAAAAAACATCTCCCATCGTGTTCTAGAGGCTGTACGGAGGTCTGCCGAGTGTTTTGCAAGAAGAGAAAGAAAGTTGTCCAAAACAGCTTGCAATCGAATGTTCATCTGAATAGAAAAGGCAGGAGAGTTGTCAGGTACTGTTTTCTCTCAGTTGGCAAGCTGCGCACACAATCGCAGTGTTGTACAGCTTGTTTCATCACCTTTGCGAAGTTGCCGCTCTCTCCGGCTCCCGGAGACGAAGAAGCTGCTTCTTCGCGCAAAGACGATTCTGCCGCTCACAGTGCTCTGCGGTGTGCGCCTTCTGCCGAAAGACGCCCGGGAGCGGTGCTTAGCTCTGCAGAGCACCGTACCTTCGTCTTTAGCCTCTCTTCTCGTCTACATCTTAGCAAAAAGCTTTTCCACTCTGTCTGGCAAGGAGAAACTGTGCCAGCACAAAAAACATCTCCCATCGTGTTCTAGAGGCTGCACGGAGGTCTGCCGAGTGTTTTGCAAGAAGAGAAAGAAAGTTGTCCAAAACAGCTTGCAATCGAATGTTCATGTCAATAGAAAAGGCAGGAGAGTGGTCAGGTACTGTTTTCTCTCAGTTGGCAAGCTGCGCACACAATCGCAGTGTTGTACAGCTTGTTTCATCACCTTTGCCAAGTTGCCGCTCTCTCCGGCTCCCGGAGACGAAGAAGCTGCTTCTTCGCGCAAAGACGATTCTGCCGCTCACAGTGCTCTGCGGTGTGCGCCTTCTGCCGAAAGAGGCCCGGGAGCTGTGCTTAGCTCTGAGAAGCACCATACGTGCTTTTTTAGCCTCTCTTCTCGTCTACATCTTAGCAAAAAGCTTTTCCACTCTGTCTGGCAAGGAGAAACTGTGCCAGCACAGAAAACATCTCCCATCGTGTTCTAGAGGCAGCACGCAGGTCTGCCGAGTGTTTTGCAAGAAGAGAAAGAAAGTTGTCCAAAACAGCTTGCAATCGAATGTTCATGTGGGTAGAAAAGGCAGGAGAGTGGTCAGGTACTGTTTTCTCTCAGTTGGCAAGCTGCGCACACAATCGCAGTGTTGTACAGCTTGTTTCATCACCTTTGCGAAGTTGCCGCTCTCTCCGGCTCCCGGAGACGAAGAAGCTGCTTCTTCGCGCAAAGACGATTCTGCCGCTCACAGTGCTCTGCGGTGTGCGCCTTCTGCCGAAAGAGGTCCGGGAGCGGTGCTTAGCTCTGCAGAGCACCGTACCTTCGTCTTTAGCCTCTCTTCTCGTCTACATCTTAGCAAAAAGCTTTTCCACTCTGTCTGGCAAGGAGAAACTGTGCCAGCACAAAAAACATCTCCCATCGTGTTCTAGAGGCTGTACGGAGGTCTGCCGAGTGTTTTGCAAGAAGAGAAAGAAAGTTGTCCAAAACAGCTTGCAATCGAATGTTCATCTGAATAGAAAAGGCAGGAGAGTTGTCAGGTACTGTTTTCTCTCAGTTGGCAAGCTGCGCACACAATCGCAGTGTTGTACAGCTTGTTTCATCACCTTTGCGAAGTTGCCGCTCTCTCCGGCTCCCGGAGACGAAGAAGCTGCTTCTTCGCGCAAAGACGATTCTGCCGCTCACAGTGCTCTGCGGTGTACGCCTTCTGCCGAAAGAGGTCCGGGAGCGGTGCTTAGCTCTGCAGAGCACCGTACCTTCGTCTTTAGCCTCTCTTCTCGTCTACATCTTAGCAAAAAGCTTTTCCACTCTGTCTGGCAAGGAGAAACTGTGCCAGCACAAAAAACATCTCCCATCGTGTTCTAGAGGCTGCACGGAGGTCTGCCGAGTGTTTTGCAAGAAGAGAAAGAAAGTTGTCCAAAACAGCTTGCAATCGAATGTTCATGTGAATAGAAAAGGCAGGAGAGTGGTCAGGTACTGTTTTCTCTCAGTTGGCAAGCTGCGCACACAATCGCACTGTTGTACAGCTTGTTTCATCACCTTTGCGAAGTTGCCGCTCTCTCCGGCTCCCGGAGACGAAGAAGCTGCTTCTTCGCGCAAAGACGATTCTGCCGCTCACAGTGCTCTGCGGTGTGCGCCTTCTGCCGAAAGACGCCCGGGAGCGGTGCTTAGCTCTGCAGAGCACCGTACCTTCGTCTTTAGCCTCTCTTCTCGTCTACATCTTAGCAAAAAGCTTTTCCACTCTGTCTGGCAAGGAGAAACTGTGCCAGCACAGAGAACATCTCCCATCGTGTTCTAGAGGCAGCACGGAGGTCTGCCGAGTGTTTTGCAAGAAGAGAAAGAAAGTTGTCCAAAACAGCTTGCAATCGAATGTTCATGTGAATAGAAAAGGCAGGAGAGTGGTCAGGTACTCTTTTCTCTCAGTTGGCAAGCTGCGCACACAATCGCAGTGTTGTACAGCTTGTTTCATCACCTTTGCCAAGTTGCCGCTCTCTCCGGCTCCCGGAGACGAAGAAGCTGCTTCTTCGCGCAAAGACGATTCTGCCGCTCACAGTGCTCTGCGGTGTGCGCCTTCTGCCGAAAGAGGTCCGGGAGCTGTGCTTAGCTCTGAGAGGCACCGTACATGCTTCTTTAGCCTCTCTTCTCGTCTACATCTTAGCAAAAAGCTTTTCCACTCTGTCTGGCAAGGAGAAACTGTGCCAGCACAGAAAACATCTCCCATCGTGTTCTAGAGTCTGCACGGAGGTCTGCCGAGTGTTTTGCAAGAAGAGAAAGAAAGTTGTCCAAAACAGCTTGCAATCGAATGTTCATGTGAATAGAAAAGGCAGGAGAGTGGTCAGGTACTGTTTTCTCTCAGTTGGCAAGCTGCGCACACAATCGCAGTGCTGTACAGCTTGTTTCATCACCTTTGCCAAGTTGCCGCTCTCTCCGGCTCCCGGAGACGAAGAAGCTGCTTGTTCGCGCAAAGACGATTCTGCCTCTCACAGTGCTCTGCTGAGTGCGCCTTCTGCCGAAAGAGGCCCGGGAGCGGTGCTTAGCTCTGCAGAGCACCGTACCTTCGTCTTTAGCCTCTCTTCTCGTCTACATCTTAGCAAAAAGCTTTTCCACTCTGTCTGGCAAGGAGAAACTGTGCCAGCACAAAAAACATCTCCCATCGTGTTCTAGAGGCTGCACGGAGGTCTGCCGAGTGTTTTGCAAGAAGAGAAAGAAAGTTGTCCAAAACAGCTTGCAATCGAATGTTCATGTGAATAGAAAAGGCAGGAGAGTGGTCAGGTACTGTTTTCTCTCAGTTGGCACGCTGCGCACACAATCGCAGTGTTGTACAGCTTGTTTCATCACCTTTGCGAAGTTGCCGCTCTCTCCAGCTCCCGGAGACGAAGAAGCTGCTTCTTCGCGCAAAGACGATTCTGCCTCTCACAGTGCTCTGCTGAGTGCGCCTTCTGCCGAAAGAGGCCCGGGAGCGGTGCTTAGCTCTGCAGAGCACCGTACCTTCCTCTTTAGCCTCTCTTCTCGTCTACATCTTAGCAAAAAGCTTTTCCACTCTGTCTGGCAAGGAGAAACTGTGCCAGCACAAAAAACATCTCCCATCGTCTTCTAGAGGCTGCACGGAGGTCTGCCGAGTGTTTTGCAAGAAGAGAAAGAAAGTTGTCCAAAACAGCTTGCAATCGAATGTTCATGTGAATAGAAAAGGCAGGAGAGTGGTCAGGTACTGTTTTCTCTCAGTTGGCAAGCTGCGCACACAATCGCAGTGTTGTACAGCTTGTTTCATCACCTTTGCCAAGTTGCCGCTCTCTCCGGCTCCCGGAGACGAAGAAGCTGCTTCTTCGCGCAAAGACGATTCTGCCGCTCACAGTGCTCTGCGGTGTGCGCCTTCTGCCGAAAGAGGCACGGGAGCGGTGCTTAGCTCTGCAGAGCACCGTACCTTCGTCTTTAGCCTCTCTTCTCGTCTACATCTTAGCAAAAAGCTTTTCCACTCTGTCTGGCAAGGAGAAACTGTGCCAGCACAAAAAACATCTCCCATCGTGTTCTAGAGGCTGCACGGAGGTCTGCCGAGTGTTTTGCAAGAAGAGAAAGAAAGTTGTCCAAAACAGCTTGCAATCGAATGTTCATGTCAATAGAAAAGGCAGGAGAGTGGTCAGGTACTGTTTTCTCTCAGTTGGCAAGCTGCGAACACAATCGCAGTGTTGTACAGCTTGTTTCATCACCTTTGCCAAGTTGCCGCTCTCTCCGGCTCCCGGAGACGAAGAAGCTGCTTCTTCGCGCAAAGACGATTCTGCCGCTCACAGTGCTCTGCGGTGTGCGCCTTCTGCCGAAAGACGCCCGGGAGCGGTGCTTAGCTCTGCAGAGCACCATACGTGCTTCTTTAGCCTCTCTTCTCGTCTACATCTTAGCAAAAAGCTTTTCCACTCTGTCTGGCAAGGAGAAACTGTGCCAGCACAGAAAACATCTCCCATCGTGTTCTAGAGGCTGCACGGAGGTCTGCCGAGTGTTTTGCAAGAAGAGAAAGAAAGTTGTCCAAAACAGCTTGCAATCGAATGTTCATGTGAATAGAAAAGGCAGGAGAGTGGTCAGGTACTGTTTTCTCTCAGTTGGCAAGCTGCGCACACAATCGCAGTGTTGTACAGCTTGTTTCATCACCTTTGCGAAGTTGCCGCTCTCTCCGGCTCCCGGAGACGAAGAAGCTGCTTCTTCGCGCAAAGACGATTCTGCCGCTCACAGTGCTCTGCGGTGTGCGCCTTCTACCGAAAGAGGTCCGGGAGCGGTGCTTAGCTCTGCAGAGCACCGTACCTTCGTCTTTAGCCTCTCTTCTCGTCTACATCTTAGCAAAAAGCTTTTCCACTCTGTCTGGCAAGGAGAAACTGTGCCAGCACAAAAAACATCTCCCATCGTGTTCTAGAGGCTGCACGGAGGTCTGCCGAGTGTTTTGCAAGAAGAGAAAGAAAGTTGTCCAAAACAGCTTGCAATCGAATGTTCATGTGAATAGAAAAGGCAGGAGAGTGGTCAGGTACTGTTTTCTCTCAGTTGGCAAGCTGCGCACACAATCGCAGTGTTGTACAGCTTGTTTCATCACCTTTGCGAAGTTGCCGCTCTCTCCGGCTCCCGGAGACGAAGAAGCTGCTTCTTCGCGCAAAGACGATTCTGCCGCTCACAGTGCTCTGCGGTGTGCGCCTTCTGCCGAAAGAGGTCCGGGAGCGGTGCTTAGCTCTGCAGAGCACCGTACCTTCGTCTTTAGCCTCTCTTCTCGTCTACATCTTAGCAAAAAGCTTTTCCACTCTGTCTGGCAAGGAGAAACTGTGCCAGCACAAAAAACATCTCCCATCGTGTTCTAGAGGCTGCACGGAGGTCTGCCGAGTGTTTTGCAAGAAGAGAAAGAAAGTTGTCCAAAACAGCTTGCAATCGAATGTTCATGTGAATAGAAAAGGCAGGAGAGTGGTCAGGTACTGTTTTCTCTCAGTTGGCAAGCTGCGCACACAATCGCAGTGTTGTACAGCTTGTTTCATCACCTTTGCCAAGTTGCCGCTCTCTCCGGCTCCCGGAGACGAAGAAGCTGCTTCTTCGCGCAAAGACGATTCTGCCGCTCACAGTGCTCTGCGGTGTGCGCCTTCTGCCGAAAGAGGCCCGGGAGCTGTGCTTAGCTCTGAGAAGCACCATACGTGCTTTTTTAGCCTCTCTTCTCGTCTACATCTTAGCAAAAAGCTTTTCCACTCTGTCTGGCAAGGAGAAACTGTGCCAGCACAGAAAACATCTCCCATCGTGTTCTAGAGGCTGCACGGAGGTCTGCCGAGTGTTTTGCAAGAAGAGAAAGAAAGTTGTCCAAAACAGCTTGCAATCGAATGTTCATGTGAATAGAAAAGGCAGGAGAGTGGTCAGGTACTGTTTTCTCTCAGTTGGCAAGCTGCGCACACAATCGCAGTGTTGTACAGCTTGTTTCATCACCTTTGCGAAGTTGCCGCTCTCTCCGGCTCCCGGAGACGAAGAAGCTGCTTCTTTGCGCAAAGACGATTCTGCCGCTCACAGTGCTCTGCGGTGTGCGCCTTCTGCCGAAAGAGGTCCGGGAGCGGTGCTTAGCTCTGCAGAGCACCGTACCTTCGTCTTTAGCCTCTCTTCTCGTCTACATCTTAGCAAAAAGCTTTTCCACTCTGTCTGGCAAGGAGAAACTGTGCCAGCACAAAAAACATCTCCCATCGTGTTCTAGAGGCTGTACGGAGGTCTGCCGAGTGTTTTGCAAGAAGAGAAAGAAAGTTGTCCAAAACAGCTTGCAATCGAATGTTCATGTGAATAGAAAAGGCAGGAGAGTGGTCAGGTACTGTTTTCTCTCAGTTGGCAAGCTGCGCACACAATCGCAGTGTTGTACAGCTTGTTTCATCACCTTTGCGAAGTTGCCGCTCTCTCCGGCTCCCGGAGACGAAGAAGCTGCTTCTTCGCGCAAAGACGATTCTGCCGCTCACAGTGCTCTGCGGTGTGCGCCTTCTGCCGAAAGACGCCCGGGAGCGGTGCTTAGCTCTGCAGAGCACCGTACCTTCGTCTTTAGCCTCTCTTCTCGTCTACATCTTAGCAAAAAGCTTTTCCACTCTGTCTGGCAAGGAGAAACTGTGCCAGCACAAAAAACATCTCCCATCGTGTTCTAGAGGCTGCACGGAGGTCTGCCGAGTGTTTTGCAAGAAGAGAAAGAAAGTTGTCCAAAACAGCTTGCAATCGAATGTTCATGTCAATAGAAAAGGCAGGAGAGTGGTCAGGTACTGTTTTCTCTCAGTTGGCAAGCTGCGCACACAATCGCAGTGTTGTACAGCTTGTTTCATCACCTTTGCCAAGTTGCCGCTCTCTCCGGCTCCCGGAGACGAAGAAGCTGCTTCTTCGCGCAAAGACGATTCTGCCGCTCACAGTGCTCTGCGGTGTGCGCCTTCTGCCGAAAGAGGCCCGGGAGCTGTGCTTAGCTCTGAGAAGCACCATACGTGCTTTTTTAGCCTCTCTTCTCGTCTACATCTTAGCAAAAAGCTTTTCCACTCTGTCTGGCAAGGAGAAACTGTGCCAGCACAGAAAACATCTCCCATCGTGTTCTAGAGGCAGCACGCAGGTCTGCCGAGTGTTTTGCAAGAAGAGAAAGAAAGTTGTCCAAAACAGCTTGCAATCGAATGTTCATGTGGGTAGAAAAGGCAGGAGAGTGGTCAGGTACTGTTTTCTCTCAGTTGGCAAGCTGCGCACACAATCGCAGTGTTGTACAGCTTGTTTCATCACCTTTGCGAAGTTGCCGCGCTCTCCGGCTCCCGGAGACGAAGAAGCTGCTTCTTCGCGCAAAGACGATTCTGCCGCTCACAGTGCTCTGCGGTGTGCGCCTTCTGCCGAAAGAGGTCCGGGAGCGGTGCTTAGCTCTGCAGAGCACCGTACCTTCGTCTTTAGCCTCTCTTCTCGTCTACATCTTAGCAAAAAGCTTTTCCACTCTGTCTGGCAAGGAGAAACTGTGCCAGCACAAAAAACATCTCCCATCGTGTTCTAGAGGCTGTACGGAGGTCTGCCGAGTGTTTTGCAAGAAGAGAAAGAAAGTTGTCCAAAACAGCTTGCAATCGAATGTTCATGTGAATAGAAAAGGCAGGAGAGTTGTCAGGTACTGTTTTCTCTCAGTTGGCAAGCTGCGCACACAATCGCAGTGTTGTACAGCTTGTTTCATCACCTTTGCGAAGTTGCCGCTCTCTCCGGCTCCCGGAGACGAAGAAGCTGCTTCTTCGCGCAAAGACGATTCTGCCGCTCACAGTGCTCTGCGGTGTACGCCTTCTGCCGAAAGAGGTCCGGGAGCGGTGCTTAGCTCTGCAGAGCACCGTACCTTCGTCTTTAGCCTCTCTTCTCGTCTACATCTTAGCAAAAAGCTTTTCCACTCTGTCTGGCAAGGAGAAACTGTGCCAGCACAGAAAACATCTCCCATCGTGTTCTAGAGGCTGCACGGAGGTCTGCCGAGTGTTTTGCAAGAAGAGAAAGAAAGTTGTCCAAAACAGCTTGCAATCGAATGTTCATGTGAATAGAAAAGGCAGGAGAGTGGTCAGGTACTGTTTTCTCTCAGTTGGCAAGCTGCGCACACAATCGCAGTGTTGTACAGCTTGTTTCATCACCTTTGCGAAGTTGCCGCTCTCTCCGGCTCCCGGAGACGAAGAAGCTGCTTCTTCGCGCAAAGACGATTCTGCCGCTCACAGTGCTCTGCGGTGTGCGCCTTCTGCCGAAAGACGCCCGGGAGCGGTGCTTAGCTCTGCAGAGCACCGTACCTTCGTCTTTAGCCTCTCTTCTCGTCTACATCTTAGCAAAAAGCTTTTCCACTCTGTCTGGCAAGGAGAAACTGTGCCAGCACAAAAAACATCTCCCATCGTGTTCTAGAGGCTGCACGGAGGTCTGCCGAGTGTTTTGCAAGAAGAGAAAGAAAGTTGTCCAAAACAGCTTGCAATCGAATGTTCATGTGAATAGAAAAGGCAGGAGAGTGGTCAGGTACTGTTTTCTCTCAGTTGGCAAGCTGCGCACACAATCGCACTGTTGTACAGCTTGTTTCATCACCTTTGCGAAGTTGCCGCTCTCTCCGGCTCCCGGAGACGAAGAAGCTGCTTCTTCGCGCAAAGACGATTCTGCCGCTCACAGTGCTCTGCGGTGTGCGCCTTCTGCCGAAAGACGCCCGGGAGCGGTGCTTAGCTCTGCAGAGCACCGTACCTTCGTCTTTAGCCTCTCTTCTCGTCTACATCTTAGCAAAAAGCTTTTCCACTCTGTCTGGCAAGGAGAAACTGTGCCAGCACAGAGAACATCTCCCATCGTGTTCTAGAGGCAGCACGGAGGTCTGCCGAGTGTTTTGCAAGAAGAGAAAGAAAGTTGTCCAAAACAGCTTGCAATCGAATGTTCATGTGAATAGAAAAGGCAGGAGAGTGGTCAGGTACTCTTTTCTCTCAGTTGGCAAGCTGCGCACACAATCGCAGTGTTGTACAGCTTGTTTCATCACCTTTGCCAAGTTGCCGCTCTCTCCGGCTCCCGGAGACGAAGAAGCTGCTTCTTCGCGCAAAGACGATTCTGCCGCTCACAGTGCTCTGCGGTGTGCGCCTTCTGCCGAAAGAGGTCCGGGAGCTGTGCTTAGCTCTGAGAGGCACCGTACATGCTTCTTTAGCCTCTCTTCTCGTCTACATCTTAGCAAAAAGCTTTTCCACTCTGTCTGGCAAGGAGAAACTGTGCCAGCACAGAAAACATCTCCCATCGTGTTCTAGAGGCTGCACGGAGGTCTGCCGAGTGTTTTGCAAGAAGAGAAAGAAAGTTGTCCAAAACAGCTTGCAATCGAATGTTCATGTGAATAGAAAAGGCAGGAGAGTGGTCAGGTACTGTTTTCTCTCAGTTGGCAAGCTGCGCACACAATCGCAGTGCTGTACAGCTTGTTTCATCACCTTTGCCAAGTTGCCGCTCTCTCCGGCTCCCGGAGACGAAGAAGCTGCTTCTTCGCGCAAAGACGATTCTGCCTCTCACAGTGCTCTGCTGAGTGCGCCTTCTGCCGAAAGAGGCCCGGGAGCGGTGCTTAGCTCTGCAGAGCACCGTACCTTCGTCTTTAGCCTCTCTTCTCGTCTACATCTTAGCAAAAAGCTTTTCCACTCTGTCTGGCAAGGAGAAACTGTGCCAGCACAAAAAACATCTCCCATCGTGTTCTAGAGGCTGCACGGAGGTCTGCCGAGTGTTTTGCAAGAAGAGAAAGAAAGTTGTCCAAAACAGCTTGCAATCGAATGTTCATGTGAATAGAAAAGGCAGGAGAGTGGTCAGGTACTGTTTTCTCTCAGTTGGCACGCTGCGCACACAATCGCAGTGTTGTACAGCTTGTTTCATCACCTTTGCGAAGTTGCCGCTCTCTCCGGCTCCCGGAGACGAAGAAGCTGCTTCTTCGCGCAAAGACGATTCTGCCTCTGACAGTGCTCTGCTGAGTGCGCCTTCTGCCGAAAGAGGCCCGGGAGCGGTGCTTAGCTCTGCAGAGCACCGTACCTTCCTCTTTAGCCTCTCTTCTCGTCTACATCTTAGCAAAAAGCTTTTCCACTCTGTCTGGCAAGGAGAAACTGTGCCAGCACAAAAAACATCTCCCATCGCCTTCTAGAGGCTGCACGGAGGTCTGCCGAGTGTTTTGCAAGAAGAGAAAGAAAGTTGTCCAAAACAGCTTGCAATCGAATGTTCATGTGAATAGAAAAGGCAGGAGAGTGGTCAGGTACTGTTTTCTCTCAGTTGGCAAGCTGCGCACACAATCGCAGTGTTGTACAGCTTGTTTCATCACCTTTGCCAAGTTGCCGCTCTCTCCGGCTCCCGGAGACGAAGAAGCTGCTTCTTCGCGCAAAGACGATTCTGCCGCTCACAGTGCTCTGCGGTGTGCGCCTTCTGCCGAAAGACGCCCGGGAGCGGTGCTTAGCTCTGCAGAGCACCATACGTGCTTCTTTAGCCTCTCTTCTCGTCTACATCTTAGCAAAAAGCTTTTCCACTCTGTCTGGCAAGGAGAAACTGTGCCAGCACAGAAAACATCTCCCATCGTGTTCTAGAGGCTGCACGGAGGTCTGCCGAGTGTTTTGCAAGAAGAGAAAGAAAGTTGTCCAAAACAGCTTGCAATCAAATGTTCATGTGAATAGAAAAGGCAGGAGAGTGGTCAGGTACTGTTTTCTCTCAGTTGGCAAGCTGCGCACACAATCGCAGTGTTGTACAGCTTGTTTCATCACCTTTGCCAAGTTGCCGCTCTCTCCGGCTCCCGGAGACGAAGAAGCTGCTTCTTCGCGCAAAGACGATTCTGCCGCTCACAGTGCTCTGCGGTGTGCGCCTTCTACCGAAAGAGCCCCGGGAGCGGTGCTTAGCTCTGCAGAGCACCGTACCTTCGTCTTTAGCCTCTCTTCTCGTCTACATCTTAGCAAAAAGCTTTTCCACTCTGTCTGGCAAGGAGAAACTGTGCCAGCACAAAAAACATCTCCCATCGTGTTCTAGAGGCTGCACGGAGGTCTGCCGAGTGTTTTGCAAGAAGAGAAAGAAAGTTGTCCAAAACAGCTTGCAATCGAATGTTCATGTGAATAGAAAAGGCAGGAGAGTGGTCAGGTACTGTTTTCTCTCAGTTGGCAAGCTGCGCACACAATCGCAGTGTTGTACAGCTTGTTTCATCACCTTTGCCAAGTTGCCGCTCTCTCCGGCTCCCGGAGACGAAGAAGCTGCTTCTTCGCGCAAAGACGATTCTGCCGCTCACAGTGCTCTGCGGTGTGCGCCTTCTGCCGAAAGAGGTCCGGGAGCGGTGCTTAGCTCTGCAGAGCACCGTACCTTCGTCTTTAGCCTCTCTTCTCGTCTACATCTTAGCAAAAAGCTTTTCCACTCTGTCTGGCAAGGAGAAACTGTGCCAGCACAGAAAACATCTCCCATCGTGTTCTAGAGGCTGCACGGAGGTCTGCCGAGTGTTTTGCAAGAAGAGAAAGAAAGTTGTCCAAAACAGCTTGCAATCGAATGTTCATGTGAATAGAAAAGGCAGGAGAGTGGTCAGGTACTGTTTTCTCTCAGTTGGCAAGCTGCGCACACAATCGCAGTGTTGTACAGCTTGTTTCATCACCTTTGCGAAGTTGCCGCTCTCTCCGGCTCCCGGAGACGAAGAAGCTGCTTCTTCGCGCAAAGACGATTCTGCCGCTCACAGTGCTCTGCGGTGTGCGCCTTCTGCCGAAAGAGGCCCGGGAGCTGTGCTTAGCTCTGAGAAGCACCATACGTGCTTTTTTAGCCTCTCTTCTCGTCTACATCTTAGCAAAAAGCTTTTCCACTCTGTCTGGCAAGGAGAAACTGTGCCAGCACAGAAAACATCTCCCATCGTGTACTAGAGGCAGCACGCAGGTCTGCCGAGTGTTTTGCAAGAAGAGAAAGAAAGTTGTCCAAAACAGCTTGCAATCGAATGTTCATGTGGGTAGAAAAGGCAGGAGAGTGGTCAGGTACTGTTTTCTCTCAGTTGGCAAGCTGCGCACACAATCGCAGTGTTGTACAGCTTGTTTCATCACCTTTGCGAAGTTGCCGCTCTCTCCGGCTCCCGGAGACGAAGAAGCTGCTTCTTCGCGCAAAGACGATTCTGCCGCTCACAGTGCTCTGCGGTGTGCGCCTTCTGCCGAAAGAGGTCCGGGAGCGGTGCTTAGCTCTGCAGAGCACCGTACCTTCGTCTTTAGCCTCTCTTCTCGTCTACATCTTAGCAAAAAGCTTTTCCACTCTGTCTGGCAAGGAGAAACTGTGCCAGCACAAAAAACATCTCCCATCGTGTTCTAGAGGCTGTACGGAGGTCTGCCGAGTGTTTTGCAAGAAGAGAAAGAAAGTTGTCCAAAACAGCTTGCAATCGAATGTTCATCTGAATAGAAAAGGCAGGAGAGTGGTCAGGTACTGTTTTCTCTCAGTTGGCAAGCTGCGCACACAATCGCAGTGTTGTACAGCTTGTTTCATCACCTTTGCGAAGTTGCCGCTCTCTCCGGCTCCCGGAGACGAAGAAGCTGCTTCTTCGCGCAAAGACGATTCTGCCGCTCACAGTTCTCTGCGGTGTACGCCTTCTGCCGAAAGAGGTCCGGGAGCGGTGCTTAGCTCTGCAGAGCACCGTACCTTCGTCTTTAGCCTCTCTTCTCGTCTACATCTTAGCAAAAAGCTTTTCCACTCTGTCTGGCAAGGAGAAACTGTGCCAGCACAGAAAACATCTCCCATCGTGTTCTAGAGGCTGCACGGAGGTCTGCCGAGTGTTTTGCAAGAAGAGAAAGAAAGTTGTCCAAAACAGCTTGCAATCGAATGTTCATGTGAATAGAAAAGGCAGGAGAGTGGTCAGGTACTGTTTTCTCTCAGTTGGCAAGCTGCGCACACAATCGCAGTGTTGTACAGCTTGTTTCATCACCTTTGCGAAGTTGCCGCTCTCTCCGGCTCCCGGAGACGAAGAAGCTGCTTCTTCGCGCAAAGACGATTCTGCCGCTCACAGTGCTCTGCGGTGTGCGCCTTCTGCCGAAAGACGCCCGGGAGCGGTGCTTAGCTCTGCAGAGCACCATACCTTCGTCTTTAGCCTCTCTTCTCGTCTACATCTTAGCAAAAAGCTTTTCCACTCTGTCTGGCAAGGAGAAACTGTGCCAGCACAAAAAACATCTCCCATCGTGTTCTAGAGGCTGCACGGAGGTCTGCCGAGTGTTTTGCAAGAAGAGAAAGAAAGTTGTCCAAAACAGCTTGCAATCGAATGTTCATGTGAATAGAAAAGGCAGGAGAGTGGTCAGGTACTGTTTTCTCTCAGTTGGCAAGCTGCGCACACAATCGCACTGTTGTACAGCTTGTTTCATCACCTTTGCGAAGTTGCCGCTCTCTCCGGCTCCCGGAGACGAAGAAGCTGCTTCTTCGCGCAAAGACGATTCTGCCGCTCACAGTGCTCTGCGGTGTGCGCCTTCTGCCGAAAGACGCCCGGGAGCGGTGCTTAGCTCTGCAGAGCACCGTACCTTCGTCTTTAGCCTCTCTTCTCGTCTACATCTTAGCAAAAAGCTTTTCCACTCTGTCTGGCAAGGAGAAACTGTGCCAGCACAGAGAACATCTCCCATCGTGTTCTAGAGGCAGCACGGAGGTCTGCCGAGTGTTTTGCAAGAAGAGAAAGAAAGTTGTCCAAAACAGCTTGCAATCGAATGTTCATGTGAATAGAAAAGGCAGGAGAGTGGTCAGGTACTCTTTTCTCTCAGTTGGCAAGCTGCGCACACAATCGCAGTGTTGTACAGCTTGTTTCATCACCTTTGCCAAGTTGCCGCTCTCTCCGGCTCCCGGAGACGAAGAAGCTGCTTCTTCGCGCAAAGACGATTCTGCCGCTCACAGTGCTCTGCGGTGTGCGCCTTCTGCCGAAAGAGGTCCGGGAGCTGTGCTTAGCTCTGAGAGGCACCGTACATGCTTCTTTAGCCTCTCTTCTCGTCTACATCTTAGCAAAAAGCTTTTCCACTCTGTCTGGCAAGGAGAAACTGTGCCAGCACAGAAAACATCTCCCATCGTGTTCTAGAGGCTGCACGGAGGTCTGCCGAGTGTTTTGCAAGAAGAGAAAGAAAGTTGTCCAAAACAGCTTGCAATCGAATGTTCATGTGAATAGAAAAGGCAGGAGAGTGGTCAGGTACTGTTTTCTCTCAGTTGGCAAGCTGCGCACACAATCGCAGTGTTGTACAGCTTGTTTCATCACCTTTGCCAAGTTGCCGCTCTCTCCGGCTCCCGGAGACGAAGAAGCTGCTTCTTCGCGCAAAGACGATTCTGCCGCTCACAGTGCTCTGCGGTGTGCGCCTTCTGCCGAAAGACGCCCGGGAGCGGTGCTTAGCTCTGCAGAGCACCGTACCTTCGTCTTTAGCCTCTCTTCTCGTCTACATCTTAGCAAAAAGCTTTTCCACTCTGTCTGGCAAGGAGAAACTGTGCCAGCACAAAAAACATCTCCCATCGTGTTCTAGAGGCTGCACGCAGGTCTGCCGAGTGTTTTGCAAGAAGAGAAAGAAAGTTGTCCAAAACAGCTTGCAATCGAATGTTCATGTGAATAGAAAAGGCAGGAGAGTGGTCAGGTACTGTTTTCTCTCAGTTGGCAAGCTGCGCACACAATCGCACTGTTGTACAGCTTGTTTCATCACCTTTGCGAAGTTGCCGCTCTCTCCGGCTCCCGGAGACGAAGAAGCTGCTTCTTCGCGCAAAGACGATTCTGCCGCTCACAGTGCTCTGCGGTGTGCGCCTTCTGCCGAAAGACGCCCGGGAGCGGTGCTTAGCTCTGCAGAGCACCGTACCTTCGTCTTTAGCCTCTCTTCTCGTCTACATCTTAGCAAAAAGCTTTTCCACTCTGTCTGGCAAGGAGAAACTGTGCCAGCACAAAAAACATCTCCCATCGTGTTCTAGAGGCAGCACGCAGGTCTGCCGAGTGTTTTGCAAGAAGAGAAAGAAAGTTGTCCAAAACAGCTTGCAATCGAATGTTCATGTGAATAGAAAAGGCAGGAGAGTGGTCAGGTACTGTTTTCTCTCAGTTGGCAAGCTGCGCACACAATCGCAGTGTTGTACAGCTTGTTTCATCACCTTTGCGAAGTTGCCGCTCTCTCCGGCTCCCGGAGACGAAGAAGCTGCTTCTTCGCGCAAAGACGATTCTGCCGCTCACAGTGCTCTGCGGTGTGCGCCTTCTGCCGAAAGAGGTCCGGGAGCGGTGCTTAGCTCTGCAGAGCACCGTACCTTCGTCTTTAGCCTCTCTTCTCGTCTACATCTTAGCAAAAAGCTTTTCCACTCTGTCTGGCAAGGAGAAACTGTGCCAGCACAAAAAACATCTCCCATCGTGTTCTAGAGGCTGTACGGAGGTCTGCCGAGTGTTTTGCAAGAAGAGAAAGAAAGTTGTCCAAAACAGCTTGCAATCGAATGTTCATCTGAATAGAAAAGGCAGGAGAGTGGTCAGGTACTGTTTTCTCTCAGTTGGCAAGCTGCGCACACAATCGCAGTGTTGTACAGCTTGTTTCATCACCTTTGCGAAGTTGCCGCTCTCTCCGGCTCCCGGAGACGAAGAAGCTGCTTCTTCGCGCAAAGACGATTCTGCCGCTCACAGTGCTCTGCGGTGTACGCCTTCTGCCGAAAGAGGTCCGGGAGCGGTGCTTAGCTCTGCAGAGCACCGTACCTTCGTCTTTAGCCTCTCTTCTCGTCTACATCTTAGCAAAAAGCTTTTCCACTCTGTCTGGCAAGGAGAAACTGTGCCAGCACAGAAAACATCTCCCATCGTGTTCTAGAGGCTGCACGGAGGTCTGCCGAGTGTTTTGCAAGAAGAGAAAGAAAGTTGTCCAAAACAGATTGCAATCGAATGTTCATGTGAATAGAAAAGGCAGGAGAGTGGTCAGGTACTGTTTTCTCTCAGTTGGCAAGCTGCGCACACAATCGCAGTGTTGTACAGCTTGTTTCATCACCTTTGCGAAGTTGCCGCTCTCTCCGGCTCCCGGAGACGAAGAAGCTGCTTCTTCGCGCAAAGACGATTCTGCCGCTCACAGTGCTCTGCGGTGTGCGCCTTCTGCCGAAAGACGCCCGGGAGCGGTGCTTAGCTCTGCAGAGCACCATACCTTCGTCTTTAGCCTCTCTTCTCGTCTACATCTTAGCAAAAAGCTTTTCCACTCTGTCTGGCAAGGAGAAACTGTGCCAGCACAAAAAACATCTCCCATCGTGTTCTAGAGGCTGCACGGAGGTCTGCCGAGTGTTTTGCAAGAAGAGAAAGAAAGTTGTCCAAAACAGCTTGCAATCGAATGTTCATGTGAATAGAAAAGGCAGGAGAGTGGTCAGGTACTGTTTTCTCTCAGTTGGCAAGCTGCGCACACAATCGCACTGTTGTACAGCTTGTTTCATCACCTTTGCGAAGTTGCCGCTCTCTCCGGCTCCCGGAGACGAAGAAGCTGCTTCTTCGCGCAAAGACGATTCTGCCGCTCACAGTGCTCTGCGGTGTGCGCCTTCTGCCGAAAGACGCCCGGGAGCGGTGCTTAGCTCTGCAGAGCACCGTACCTTCGTCTTTAGCCTCTCTTCTCGTCTACATCTTAGCAAAAAGCTTTTCCACTCTGTCTGGCAAGGAGAAACTGTGCCAGCACAGAGAACATCTCCCATCGTGTTCTAGAGGCAGCACGGAGGTCTGCCGAGTGTTTTGCAAGAAGAGAAAGAAAGTTGTCCAAAACAGCTTGCAATCGAATGTTCATGTGAATAGAAAAGGCAGGAGAGTGGTCAGGTACTCTTTTCTCTCAGTTGGCAAGCTGCGCACACAATCGCAGTGTTGTACAGCTTGTTTCATCACCTTTGCCAAGTTGCCGCTCTCTCCGGCTCCCGGAGACGAAGAAGCTGCTTCTTCGCGCAAAGACGATTCTGCCGCTCACAGTGCTCTGCGGTGTGCGCCTTCTGCCGAAAGAGGTCCGGGAGCTGTGCTTAGCTCTGAGAGGCACCGTACATGCTTCTTTAGCCTCTCTTCTCGTCTACATCTTAGCAAAAAGCTTTTCCACTCTGTCTGGCAAGGAGAAACTGTGCCAGCACAGAAAACATCTCCCATCGTGTTCTAGAGGCTGCACGGAGGTCTGCCGAGTGTTTTGCAAGAAGAGAAAGAAAGTTGTCCAAAACAGCTTGCAATCGAATGTTCATGTGAATAGAAAAGGCAGGAGAGTGGTCAGGTACTGTTTTCTCTCAGTTGGCAAGCTGCGCACACAATCGCAGTGTTGTACAGCTTGTTTCATCACCTTTGCCAAGTTGCCGCTCTCTCCGGCTCCCGGAGACGAAGAAGCTGCTTCTTCGCGCAAAGACGATTCTGCCGCTCACAGTGCTCTGCGGTGTGCGCCTTCTGCCGAAAGACGCCCGGGAGCGGTGCTTAGCTCTGCAGAGCACCGTACCTTCGTCTTTAGCCTCTCTTCTCGTCTACATCTTAGCAAAAAGCTTTTCCACTCTGTCTGGCAAGGAGAAACTGTGCCAGCACAAAAAACATCTCCCATCGTGTTCTAGAGGCTGCACGCAGGTCTGCCGAGTGTTTTGCAAGAAGAGAAAGAAAGTTGTCCAAAACAGCTTGCAATCGAATGTTCATGTGAATAGAAAAGGCAGGAGAGTGGTCAGGTACTGTTTTCTCTCAGTTGGCAAGCTGCGCACACAATCGCACTGTTGTACAGCTTGTTTCATCACCTTTGCGAAGTTGCCGCTCTCTCCGGCTCCCGGAGACGAAGAAGCTGCTTCTTCGCGCAAAGACGATTCTGCCGCTCACAGTGCTCTGCGGTGTGCGCCTTCTGCCGAAAGACGCCCGGGAGCGGTGCTTAGCTCTGCAGAGCACCGTACCTTCGTCTTTAGCCTCTCTTCTCGTCTACATCTTAGCAAAAAGCTTTTCCACTCTGTCTGGCAAGGAGAAACTGTGCCAGCACAAAAAACATCTCCCATCGTGTTCTAGAGGCAGCACGCAGGTCTGCCGAGTGTTTTGCAAGAAGAGAAAGAAAGTTGTCCAAAACAGCTTGCAATCGAATGTTCATGTGAATAGAAAAGGCAGGAGAGTGGTCAGGTACTGTTTTCTCTCAGTTGGCAAGCTGCGCACACAATCGCAGTGTTGTACAGCTTGTTTCATCACCTTTGCGAAGTTGCCGCTCTCTCCGGCTCCCGGAGACGAAGAAGCTGCTTCTTCGCGCAAAGACGATTCTGCCGCTCACAGTGCTCTGCGGTGTGCGCCTTCTGCCGAAAGAGGTCCGGGAGCGGTGCTTAGCTCTGCAGAGCACCGTACCTTCGTCTTTAGCCTCTCTTCTCGTCTACATCTTAGCAAAAAGCTTTTCCACTCTGTCTGGCAAGGAGAAACTGTGCCAGCACAGAAAACATCTCCCATCGTGTTCTAGAGGCTGCACGGAGGTCTGCCGAGTGTTTTGCAAGAAGAGAAAGAAAGTTGTCCAAAACAGCTTGCAATCGAATGTTCATGTGAATAGAAAAGGCAGGAGAGTGGTCAGGTAGTGTTTTCTCTCAGTTGGCACGCTACGCACACAATCGCAGTGTTGTACAGCTTGTTTCATCACCTTTGCGAAGTTGCCGCTCTCTCTGGCTCCCGGAGACGAAGAAGCTGCTTCTTCGCGCAAAGACGATTCTGCCGCTCACAGTGCTCTGCGGTGTGCGCCTTCTGCCGAAAGAGCCCCGGGAGCTGTGCTTAGCTCTGAGAAGCACCATACGTGCTTCTTTAGCCTCTCTTCTCGTCTACATCTTAGCAAAAAGCTTTTCCACTCTGTCTGGCAAGGAGAAACTGTGCCAGCACAAAAAACATCTCCCATCGTGTTCTAGAGGATGTACGGAGGTCTGCCGAGTGTTTTGCAAGAAGAGAAAGAAAGTTGTCCAAAACAGCTTGCAATCGAATGTTCATGTGAATAGAAAAGGCAGGAGAGTGGTCAGGTACTGTTTTCTCTCAGTTGGCAAGATGCGCACACAATCGCAGTGTTGTACAGCTTGTTTCATCACCTTTGCCAAGTTGCCGCTCTCTCCGGCTCCCGGAGACGAAGAAGCTGCTTCTTCGCGCAAAGACGATTCTGCCGCTCACAGTGCTCTGCTGTGTGCGCCTTCTGCCGAAAGATGTCCGGGAGCGGTGCTTAGCTCTGAGAAGCACCATACGTGCTTCCTTAGCCTCTCTTCTCGTCTACATCTTAGCAAAAAGCTTTTCCACTCTGTCTGGCAAGGAGAAACTGTGCCAGCCCAGAAAACATCTCCCATCGTGTTCTAGAGGCTGCACGGAGGTCTGCCGAGTGTTTTGCAAGAAGAGAAAGAAAGTTGTCCAAAACAGCTTGCAATCGAATGTTCATGTGAATAGAAAAGGCAGGAGAGTGGTCAGGTACTGTTTTCTCTCAGTTGGCAGGCTGCGCACACAATCGCAGTGTTGTACAGCTTGTTTCATCACCTTTGCGAAGTTGCCGCTCTCTCCGGCTCCCGGAGACGAAGAAGCTGCTTCTTCGCGCAAAGACGATTCTGCCGCTCACAGTGCTCTGCGGTGTGCGCCTTCTGCCGAAAGAGCCCCGGGAGCTGTGCTTAGCTCTGAGAAGCACCTTACGTGCTTCTTTAGCCTCTCTTCTCGTCTACATCTTAGCAAAAAGCTTTTCCACTCTGTCTGGCAAGGAGAAACTGTGCCAGCACAGAAAACATCTCCCATCCTCTTCTAGAGGCTGCACGGAGATCTGCCGAGTGTTTTGCAAGAAGAGAAAGAAAGTTGTCCAAAACAGCTTCCAATCGAATGTTCATGTGAATAGAAAAGGCAGGAGAGTGGTCAGGTACTGTTTTCTCTCACTTGGCAAGCTGCGCACACAATCGCAGTGTTGTACAGCTTGTTTCATCACCTTTGCCAAGTTGCCGCTCTCTCCGGCTCCCGGAGACGAAGAAGCTGCTTCTTCGCGCAAAGACGATTCTGCCGCTCACAGTGCTCTGCGGTGTGCGCCTTCTGCCGAAAGAGGTCCGGGAGCTGTGCTTAGCTCTGAGAGGCACCGTACATGCTTCTATAGCCTCTCTTCTCGTCTACATCTTAGCAAAAAGCTTTTCCACTCTGTCTGGCAAGGAGAAACTGTGCCAGCACAGAAAACATCTCCCATCGTGTTCTAGAGGCTGCACGGAGGTCTGCCGAGTGTTTTGCAAGAAGAGAAAGAAAGTTGTCCAAAACAGCTTGCAATCGAATGTTCATGTGAATAGAAAAGGCAGGAGAGTGGTCAGGTACTGTTTTCTCTCAGTTGGCAAGCTGCGCACACAATCGCAGTGTTGTACAGCTTGTTTCATCACCTTTGCCAAGTTGCCGCTCTCTCCGGCTCCCGGAGACGAAGAAGCTGCTTCTTCGCGCAAAGACGATTCTGCCTCTCACAGTGCTCTGCTGAGTGCGCCTTCTGCCGAAAGAGGCCCGGGAGCGGTGCTTAGCTCTGCAGAGCACCGTACCTTCGTCTTTAGCCTCTCTTCTCGTCTACATCTTAGCAAAAAGCTTTTCCACTCTGTCTGGCAAGGAGAAACTGTGCCAGCACAAAAAACATCTCCCATCGTGTTCTAGAGGCTGCACGCAGGTCTGCCGAGTGTTTTGCAAGAAGAGAAAGAAAGTTGTCCAAAACAGCTTGCAATCGAATGTTCATGTGAATAGAAAAGGCAGGAGAGTGGTCAGGTACTGTTTTCTCTCAGTTGGCAAGCTGCGCACACAATCGCAGTGTTGTACAGCTTGTTTCATCACCTTTGCGAAGTTGCCGCTCTCTCCGGCTCCCGGAGACGAAGAAGCTGCTTCTTCGCGCAAAGACGATTCTGCCGCTCACAGTGCTCTGCGGTGTACGCCTTCTGCCGAAAGAGGTCCGGGAGCGGTGCTTAGCTCTGCAGAGCACCGTACCTTCGTCTTTAGCCTCTCTTCTCGTCTACATCTTAGCAAAAAGCTTTTCCACTCTGTCTGGCAAGGAGAAACTGTGCCAGCACAGAAAACATCTCCATCGTGTTCTAGAGGCTGCACGGAGGTCTGCCGAGTGTTTTGCAAGAAGAGAAAGAAAGTTGTCCAAAACAGCTTGCAATCGAATGTTCATGTGAATAGAAAAGGCAGGAGAGTGGTCAGGTACTGTTTTCTCTCAGTTGGCAAGCTGCGCACACAATCGCAGTGTTGTACAGCTTGTTTCATCACCTTTGCGAAGTTGCCGCTCTCTCCGGCTCCCGGAGACGAAGAAGCTGCTTCTTCGCGCAAAGACGATTCTGCCGCTCACAGTGCTCTGCGGTGTGCGCCTTCTGCCGAAAGAGGTCCGGGAGCGGTGCTTAGCTCTGCAGAGCACCGTACCTTCGTCTTTAGCCTCTCTTCTCGTCTACATCTTAGCAAAAAGCTTTTCCACTCTGTCTGGCAAGGAGAAACTGTGCCAGCACAAAAACATCTCCCATCGTGTTCTAGAGGCAGCACGCAGGTCTGCCGAGTGTTTGCAAGAAGAGAAAGAAAGTTGTCCAAAACAGCTTGCAATCCAATGTTCATGTGAATAGAAAAGGCAGGAGAGTGGTCAGGTACTGTTTTCTCTCAGTTGGCAAGCTGCGCACACAATCGCAGTGTTGTACAGCTTGTTTCATCACCTTTGCGAAGTTGCCGCTCTCTCCGGCTCCCGGAGACGAAGAAGCTGCTTCTTCGCGCAAAGACGATTCTGCCGCTCACAGTGCTCTGCGGTGTGCGCCTTCTGCCGAAAGAGGTCCGGGAGCGGTGCTTAGCTCTGCAGAGCACCGTACCTTCGTCTTTAGCCTCTCTTCTCGTCTACATCTTAGCAAAAAGCTTTTCCACTCTGTCTGGCAAGGAGAAACTGTGCCAGCACAGAAAACATCTCCCATCGTGTTCTAGAGGCTGCACGGAGGTCTGCCGAGTGTTTTGCAAGAAGAGAAAGAAAGTTGTCCAAAACAGCTTACAATCGAATGTTCATGTGAATAGAAAAGGCAGGAGAGTGGTCAGGTACTGTTTTCTCTCAGTTGGCACGCTACGCACACAATCGCAGTGTTGTACAGCTTGTTTCATCACCTTTGCGAAGTTGCCGCTCTCTCTGGCTCCCGGAGACGAAGAAGCTGCTTCTTCGCGCAAAGACGATTCTGCCGCTCACAGTGCTCTGCGGTGTGCGCCTTCTGCCGAAAGAGCCCCGGAGCTGTGCTTAGCTCTGAGAAGCACCATACGTGCTTCTTTAGCCTCTCTTCTCGTCTACATCTTAGCAAAAAGCTTTTCCACTCTGTCTGGCAAGGAGAAACTGTGACAGCACAGAAAACATCTCCATCGTGTTCTAGAGGCTGCACGGAGGTCTGCCGAGTGTTTTGCAAGAAGAGAAAGAAAGTTGTCCAAAACAGCTTGCAATCGAATGTTCATGTGAATAGAAAAGGCAGGAGAGTGGTCAGGTACTCTTTTCTCTCAGTTGGCAAGCTGCGCACACAATCGCAGTGTTGTACAGCTTGTTTCATCACCTTTGCCAAGTTGCCGCTCTCTCCGGCTCCCGGAGACGAAGAAGCTGCTTCTTCGCGCAAAGACGATTCTGCCGCTCACAGTGCTCTGCGGTGTGCGCCTTCTGCCGAAAGAGGTCCGGGAGCTGTGCTTAGCTCTGAGAGGCACCGTACATGCTTCTTTAGCCTCTCTTCTCGTCTACATCTTAGCAAAAAGCTTTTCCACTCTGTCTGGCAAGGAGAAACTGTGCCAGCACAGAAAACATCTCCCATCGTGTTCTAGAGGCTGCACGGAGGTCTGCCGAGTGTTTTGCAAGAAGAGAAAGAAAGTTGTCCAAAACAGCTTGCAATCGAATGTTCATGTGAATAGAAAAGGCAGGAGAGTGGTCAGGTACTGTTTTCTCTCAGTTGGCAAGCTGCGCACACAATCGCAGTGCTGTACAGCTTGTTTCATCACCTTTGCCAAGTTGCCGCTCTCTCCGGCTCCCGGAGACGAAGAAGCTGCTTCTTCGCGCAAAGACGATTCTGCCTCTCACAGTGCTCTGCTGAGTGCGCCTTCTGCCGAAAGAGGCCCGGGAGCGGTGCTTAGCTCTGCAGAGCACCGTACCTTCGTCTTTAGCCTCTCTTCTCGTCTACATCTTAGCAAAAAGCTTTTCCACTCTGTCTGGCAAGGAGAAACTGTGCCAGCACAAAAAACATCTCCCATCGTGTTCTAGAGGCTGCACGGAGGTCTGCCGAGTGTTTTGCAAGAAGAGAAAGAAAGTTGTCCAAAACAGCTTGCAATCGAATGTTCATGTGAATAGAAAAGGCAGGAGAGTGGTCAGGTACTGTTTTCTCTCAGTTGGCAAGCTGCGCACACAATCGCACTGTTGTACAGCTTGTTTCATCACCTTTGCGAAGTTGCCGCTCTCTCCGGCTCCCGGAGACGAAGAAGCTGCTTCTTCGCGCAAAGACGATTCTGCCGCTCACAGTGCTCTGCGGTGTACGCCTTCTGCCGAAAGAGGTCCGGGAGCGGTGCTTAGCTCTGCAGAGCACCGTACCTTCGTCTTTAGCCTCTCTTCTCGTCTACATCTTAGCAAAAAGCTTTTCCACTCTGTCTGGCAAGGAGAAACTGTATCAGCACAGAAAACATCTCCCATCGTGTTCTAGAGGCTGCACGGAGGTCTGCCGAGTGTTTTGCAAGAAGAGAAAGAAAGTTGTCCAAAACAGCTTGCAATCGAATGTTCATGTGAATAGAAAAGGCAGGAGAGTGGTCAGGTACTGTTTTCTCTCAGTTGGCAAGCTGCGCACACAATCGCAGTGTTGTACAGCTTGTTTCATCACCTTTGCGAAGTTGCCGCTCTCTCCGGCTCCCGGAGACGAAGAAGCTGCTTCTTCGCGCAAAGACGATTCTGCCGCTCACAGTGTTCTGCGGTGTGCGCCTTCTGCCGAAAGACGCCCGGGAGCGGTGCTTAGCTCTGCAGAGCACCGTACCTTCGTCTTTAGCCTCTCTTCTCGTCTACATCTTAGCAAAAAGCTTTTCCACTCTGTCTGGCAAGGAGAAACTGTGCCAGCACAAAAAACATCTCCCATCGTGTTCTAGAGGCAGCACGCAGGTCTGCCGAGTGTTTTGCAAGAAGAGAAAGAAAGTTGTCCAAAACAGCTTGCAATCGAATGTTCATGTGAATAGAAAAGGCAGGAGAGTGGTCAGGTACTGTTTTCTCTCAGTTGGCAAGCTGCGCACACAATCGCAGTGTTGTACAGCTTGTTTCATCACCTTTGCGAAGTTGCCGCTCTCTCCGGCTCCCGGAGACGAAGAAGCTGCTTCTTCGCGCAAAGACGATTCTGCCGCTCACAGTGCTCTGCGGTGTGCGCCTTCTGCCGAAAGAGGTCCGGGAGCGGTGCTTAGCTCTGCAGAGCACCGTACCTTCGTCTTTAGCCTCTCTTCTCGTCTACATCTTAGCAAAAAGCTTTTCCACTCTGTCTGGCAAGGAGAAACTGTGCCAGCACAGAAAACATCTCCCATCGTGTTCTAGAGGCTGCACGGAGGTCTGCCGAGTGTTTTGCAAGAAGAGAAAGAAAGTTGTCCAAAACAGCTTGCAATCGAATGTTCATGTGAATAGAAAAGGCAGGAGAGTGGTCAGGTACTGTTTTCTCTCAGTTGGCAAGCTGCGCACACAATCGCAGTGTTGTACAGCTTGTTTCATCACCTTTGCCAAGTTGCCGCTCTCTCCGGCTCCCGGAGACGAAGAAGCTGCTTCTTCGCGCAAAGACGATTCTGCCGCTCACAGTGCTCTGCGGTGTGCGCCTTCTGCCGAAAGACGCCCGGGAGCGGTGCTTAGCTCTGCAGAGCACCGTACCTTCGTCTTTAGCCTCTCTTCTCGTCTACATCTTAGCAAAAAGCTTTTCCACTCTGTCTGGCAAGGAGAAACTGTGCCAGCACAAAAAACATCTCCCATCGTGTTCTAGAGGCTGCACGGAGGTCTGCCGAGTGTTTTGCAAGAAGAGAAAGAAAGTTGTCCAAAACAGCTTGCAATCGAAAGTTCATGTGAATAGAAAAGGCAGGAGAGTGGTCAGGTACTGTTTTCTCTCAGTTGGCAAGCTGCGCACACAATCGCACTGTTGTACAGCTTGTTTCATCACCTTTGCGAAGTTGCCGCTCTCTCCGGCTCCCGGAGACGAAGAAGCTGCTTCTTCGCGCAAAGACGATTCTGCCGCTCACAGTGCTCTGCGGTGTGCGCCTTCTGCCGAAAGAGGTCCGGGAGCGGTGCTTAGCTCTGCAGAGCACCGTACCTTCGTCTTTAGCCTCTCTTCTCGTCTACATCTTAGCAAAAAGCTTTTCCACTCTGTCTGGCAAGGAGAAACTGTGCCAGCACAGAGAACATCTCCCATCGTGTTCTAGAGGCAGCACGGAGGTCTGCCGAGTGTTTTGCAAGAAGAGAAAGAAAGTTGTCCAAAACAGCTTGCAATCGAATGTTCATGTGAATAGAAAAGGCAGGAGAGTGGTCAGGTACTGTTTTCTCTCAGTTGGCAAGCTGCGCACACAATCGCAGTGTTGTACAGCTTGTTTCATCACCTTTGCCAAGTTGCCGCTCTCTCCGGCTCCCGGAGACGAAGAAGCTGCTTCTTCGCGCAAAGACGATTCTGCCGCTCACAGTGCTCTGCGGTGTGCGCCTTCTGCCGAAAGAGGTCCGGGAGCTGTGCTTAGCTCTGAGAGGCACCGTACATGCTTCTTTAGCCTCTCTTCTCGTCTACATCTTAGCAAAAAGCTTTTCCACTCTGTCTGGCAAGGAGAAACTGTGCCAGCACAGAAAACATCTCCCATCGTGTTCTAGAGGCTGCAAGGAGGTCTGCCGAGTGTTTTGCAAGAGAGAAAGAAAGTTGTCCAAAACAGCTTGCAATCGAATGTTCATGTGAATAGAAAAGGCAGGAGAGTGGTCAGGTACTGTTTTCTCTCAGTTGGCAAGCTGCGCACACAATCGCAGTGCTGTACAGCTTGTTTCATCACCTTTGCCAAGTTGCCGCTCTCTCCGGCTCCCGGAGACGAAGAAGCTGCTTCTTCGCGCAAAGACGATTCTGCCTCTCACAGTGCTCTGCTGAGTGCGCCTTCTGCCGAAAGAGGCCCGGGAGCGGTGCTTAGCTCTGCAGAGCACCGTACCTTCGTCTTTAGCCTCTCTTCTCGTCTACATCTTAGCAAAAAGCTTTTCCACTCTGTCTGGCAAGGAGAAACTGTGCCAGCACAAAAACATCTCCCATCGTGTTCTAGAGGCTGCACGAGGTCTGCCGAGTGTTTTGCAAGAAGAGAAAGAAAGTTGTCCAAAACAGCTTGCAATCGAATGTTCATGTGAATAGAAAAGGCAGGAGAGTGGTCAGGTACTGTTTTCTCTCAGTTGGCACGCTGCGCACACAATCGCAGTGTTGTACAGCTTGTTTCATCACCTTTGCGAAGTTGCCGCTCTCTCCGGCTCCGGAGACGAAGAAGCTGCTTCTTCGCGCAAAGACGATTCTGCCGCTCACAGTGCTCTGCGGTGTGCGCCTTCTGCCGAAAGACGCCCGGGGAGCGGTGCTTAGCTCTGAGAAGCACCATACGTGCTTCTTTAGCCTTTCTTCTCGTCTACATCTTAGCAAAAAGCTTTTCCACTCTGTCTGGCAAGGAGAAACTGTGCCAGCACAGAAAACATCTCCCATCGTGTTCTAGAGGCTGCACGGAGGTCTGCCGAGTGTTTTGCAAGAAGAGAAAGAAAGTTGTCCAAAACAGCTTGCAATCGAATGTTCATGTGAATAGAAAAGGCAGGAGAGTGGTCAGGTACTGTTTTCTCTCAGTTGGCAAGCTGCGCACACAATCGCAGTGTTGTACAGCTTGTTTCATCACCTTTGCCAAGTTGCCGCTCTATCCGGCTCCCGGAGACGAAGAAGCTGCTTCTTCGCGCAAAGACGATTCTGCCGCTCACAGTGCTCTGCGGTGTGCGCCTTCTGCCGAAAGACGCCCGGGAGCGGTGCTTAGCTCTGCAGAGCACCGTACCTTCGTCTTTAGCCTCTCTTCTCGTCTACATCTTAGCAAAAAGCTTTTCCACTCTGTCTGGCAAGGAGAAACTGTGCCAGCACAGAAAACATCTCCCATCGTGTTCTAGAGGCTGCACGCAGGTCTGCCGAGTGTTTTGCAAGAAGAGAAAGAAAGTTGTCCAAAACAGCTTGCAATCGAATGTTCATGTGAATAGAAAAGGCAGGAGAGTGGTCAGGTACTGTTTTCTCTCAGTTGGCAAGCTGCGCACACAATCGCAGTGCTGTACAGCTTGTTTCATCACCTTTGCGAAGTTGCCGCTCTCTCCGGCTCCCGGAGACGAAGAAGCTGCTTCTTCGCGCAAAGACGATTCTGCCGCTCACAGTGCTCTGCGGTGTACGCCTTCTGCCGAAAGAGGTCCGGGAGCGGTGCTTTGCTCTGCAGAACACCGTACCTTCGTCTTTAGCCTCTCTTCTCGTCTACATCTTAGCAAAAAGCTTTTCCACTCTGTCTGGCAAGGAGAAACTGTGCCAGCACAAAAAACATCTCCCATCGTCTTCTAGAGGCTGCACGGAGGTCTGCCGAGTGTTTTGCAAGAAGAGAAAGAAAGTTGTCCAAAACAGCTTGCAATCGAATGTTCATGTGAATAGAAAAGGCAGGAGAGTGGTCAGGTACTGTTTTCTCTCAGTTGGCAAGCTGCGCACACAATCGCAGTGTTGTACAGCTTGTTTCATCACCTTTGCCAAGTTGCCGCTCTCTCCGGCTCCCGGAGACGAAGAAGCTGCTTCTTCGCGCAAAGACGATTCTGCCGCTCACAGTGCTCTGCGGTGTGCGCCTTCTGCCGAAAGACGCCCGGGAGCGGTGCTTAGCTCTGCAGAGCACCGTACCTTCGTCTTTAGCCTCTCTTCTCGTCTACATCTTAGCAAAAAGCTTTTCCACTCTGTCTGGCAAGGAGAAACTGTGCCAGCACAAAAAACATCTCCCATCGTGTTCTAGAGGCAGCACGCAGGTCTGCCGAGTGTTTTGCAAGAAGAGAAAGAAAGTTGTCCAAAACAGCTTGCAATCGAATGTTCATGTGAATAGAAAAGGCAGGAGAGTGGTCAGGTACTGTTTTCTCTCAGTTGGCAAGCTGCGCACACAATCGCAGTGTTGTACAGCTTGTTTCATCACCTTTGCGAACTTGCCGCTCTCTCCGGCTCCCGGAGACGAAGAAGCTGCTTCTTCGCGCAAAGACGATTCTGCCGCTCACAGTGCTCTGCGGTGTGCGCCTTCTGCCGAAAGAGGTCCGGGAGCGGTGCTTAGCTCTGCAGAGCACCGTACCTTCGTCTTTAGCCTCTCTTCTCGTCTACATCTTAGCAAAAAGCTTTTCCACTCTGTCTGGCAAGGAGAAACTGTGCCAGCACAGAAAACATCTCCCATCGTGTTCTAGAGGCTGCACGGAGGTCTGCCTAGTGTTTTGCAAGAAGAGAAAGAAAGTTGTCCAAAACAGCTTGCAATCGAATGTTCATGTGAATAGAAAAGGCAGGAGAGTGGTCAGGTAGTGTTTTCTCTCAGTTGGCACGCTACGCACACAATCGCAGTGTTGTACAGCTTGTTTCATCATCTTTGCGAAGTTGCCGCTCTCTCTGGCTCCCGGAGACGAAGAAGCTGCTTCTTCGCGCAAAGACGATTATGCCGCTCACAGTGCTCTGCGGTGTGCGCCTTCTGCCGAAAGAGCCCGGGAGCTGTGCTTAGCTCTGAGAAGCACCATACGTGCTTCTTTAGCCTCTCTTCTCGTCTACATCTTAGCAAAAAGCTTTTCCACTCTGTCTGGCAAGGAGAAACTGTGCCAGCACAGATAAAATCTCCCATCGTGTTCTAGAGGCTGCACGGAGGTCTGCCGAGTGTTTTGCAAGAAGAGAAAGAAAGTTGTCCAAAACAGCTTGCAATCGAATGTTCATGTGAATAGAAAAGGCAGGAGAGTGGTCAGGTACTGTTTTCTCTCAGTTGGCAAGCTGCGCACACAATCGCAGTGTTGTACAGCTTGTTTCATCACCTTTGCCAAGTTGCCGCTCTCTCCGGCTCCCGGAGACGAAGAAGCTGCTTCTTCGCGCAAAGACGATTCTGCCGCTCACAGTGCTCTGCGGTGTGCGCCTTCTGCCGAAAGAGGTCCGGGAGCGGTGCTTAGCTCTGCAGAGCACCGTACCTTCGTCTTTAGCCTCTCTCTCGTCTACATCTTAGCAAAAAGCTTTTCCACTCTGTCTGGCAAGGAGAAACTGTGCCAGCACAAAAAACATCTCCCATCGTGTTCTAGAGGCTGCACGGAGGTCATGCCGAGTGTTTTGCAAGAAGAGAAAGAAAGTTGTCCAAACAGCTTACAATCGAATGTTCATGTGAATAGAAAAGGCAGGAGAGTGGTCAGGTAGTGTTTTCTCTCAGTTGGCACGCTACGCACACAATCGCAGTGTTGTACAGCTTGTTTCATCACCTTTGCGAAGTTGCCGCTCTCTCTGGCTCCCGGAGACGAAGAAGCTGCTTCCTCGCGCAAAGACGATTCTGCCGCTCACAGTGCTCTGCGCTGTGCGCCTTCTGCCGAAAGAGCCTTGGGAGCTGTGCTTAGCTCTGAGAAGCACCATACGTGCTTCTTTAGCCTCTCTTCTCGTCTACATCTTAGCAAAAGCTTTTCCACTCTGTCTGGCAAGGAGAAACTGTGCCAGCACATATAAAATCTCCCATCGTGTTCTAGAGGCTGCACGGAGGTCTGCCGAGTGTTTTGCAAGAAGAGAAAGAAAGTTGTCCAAAACAGCTTGCAATCGAATGTTCATGTGAATAGAAAAGGCAGGAGAGTGGTCAGGTACTGTTTTCTCTCAGTTGGCAAGCTGCGCACACAATCGCAGTGTTGTACAGCTTGTTTCATCACCTTTGCCAAGTTGCCGCTCTCTCCGGCTCCCGGAGACGAAGAAGCTGCTTCTTCGCGCAAAGACGATTCTGCCGCTCACAGTGCTCTGCGGTGTGCGCCTTCTGCCGAAAGAGGTCCGGGAGCGGTGCTTAGCTCTGCAGAGCACCGTACCTTCGTCTTTAGCCTCTCTTCTCGTCTACATCTTAGCAAAAGCTTTTCCACTCTGTCTGGCAAGGAGAAATTGTGCCAGCACAAAAAACATCTCCCATCGTGTTCTAGAGGCAGCACGCAGGTCTGCCGAGTGTTTTGCAAGAAGAGAAAGAAAGTTGTCCAAAACAGCTTGCAATCGAATGTTCATGTGAATAGAAAAGGCAGGAGAGTGGTCAGGTACTGTTTTCTCTCAGTTGGCAAGCTGCGCACACAATCGCAGTGTTGTACAGCTTGTTTCATCACCTTTGCGAAGTTGCCGCTCTCTCCGGCTCCCGGAGACGAAGAAGCTGCTTCTTCGCGCAAAGACGATTCTGCCGGGTCACAGTGCTCTGCGGTGTGCGCCTTCTGCCGAAAGAGGTCCGGGAGCGGTGCTTAGCTCTGCAGAGCACCGTACCTTCGTCTTTAGCCTCTCTTCTCGTCTACATCTTAGCAAAAAGCTTTTCCACTCTGTCTGGCAAGGAGAAACTGTGCCAGCACAAAAAACATCTCCCATCGTGTTCTAGAGGCTGCACGGAGGTCTGCCGAGTGTTTTGCAAGAAGAGAAAGAAAGTTGTCCAAAACAGCTTGCAATCGAATGTTCATGTGAATAGAAAAGGCAGGAGAGTGGTCAGGTACTGTTTTCTCTCAGTTGGCAAGCTGCGCACACAATCGCAGTGTTGTACAGCTTGTTTCATCACCTTTGCGAAGTTGCCGCTCTCTCCGGCTCCCGGAGACGAAGAAGCTGCTTCTTCGCGCAAAGACGATTCTGCCGCCGCTCACAGTGTTCTGCGGTGTGCGCCTTCTGCCGAAAGACGCCCGGGAGCTGTGCTTAGCTCTGAGAAGCACCATACGTGCTTTTTTAGCCTCTCTTCTCGTCTACATCTTAGCAAAAAGCTTTTCCACTCTGTCTGGCAAGGAGAAACTGTGCCAGCACAGAAAACATCTCCCATCGTGTTCTAGAGGCTGCACGGAGGTCTGCCGAGTGTTTTGCAAGAAGAGAAAGAAAGTTGTCCAAAACAGCTTGCAATCGAATGTTCATGTGAATAGAAAAGGCAGGAGAGTGGTCAGGTACTGTTTTCTCTCAGTTGGCAAGCTGCGCACACAATCGCAGTGTTGTACAGCTTGTTTCATCACCTTTGCGAAGTTGCCGCTCTCTCCGGCTCCCGGAGACGAAGAAGCTGCTTCTTTGCGCAAAGACGATTCTGCCGCTCACAGTGCTCTGCGGTGTGCGCCTTCTGCCGAAAGAGGTCCGGGAGCGGTGCTTAGCTCTGCAGAGCACCGTACCTTCGTCTTTAGCCTCTCTTCTCGTCTACATCTTAGCAAAAAGCTTTTCCACTCTGTCTGGCAAGGAGAAACTGTGCCAGCACAAAAAACATCTCCCATCGTGTTCTAGAGGCTGTACGGAGGTCTGCCGAGTGTTTTGCAAGAAGAGAAAGAAAGTTGTCCAAAACAGCTTGCAATCGAATGTTCATCTGAATAGAAAAGGCAGGAGAGTGGTCAGGTACTGTTTTCTCTCAGTTGGCAAGATGCGCACACAATCGCAGTGTTGTACAGCTTGTTTCATCACCTTTGCGAAGTTGCCGCTCTCTCCGGCTCCCGGAGACGAAGAAGCTGCTTCTTCGCGCAAAGACGATTCTGCCGCTCACAGTGCTCTGCTGTGTGCGCCTTCTGCCGAAAGATGTCCGGGAGCGGTGCTTAGCTCTGAGAAGCACCATAGGTGCTTCCTTAGCCTCTCTTCTCGTCTACATCTTAGCAAAAAGCTTTTCCACTCTGTCTGGCAAGGAGAAACTGTGCCAGCCCAGAAAACATCTCCCATCGTGTTCTAGAGGCTGCACGCAGGTCTGCCGAGTGTTTTGCAAGAAGAGAAAGAAAGTTGTCCAAAACAGCTTGCAATCGAATGTTCATGTGAATAGAAAAGGCAGGAGAGTGGTCAGGTACTGTTTTCTCTCAGTTGGCAGGCTGGGCACACAATCGCAGTGTTGTACAGCTTGTTTCATCACCTTTGCGAAGTTGCCGCTCTCTCCGGCTCCCGGAGACGAAGAAGCTGCTTCTTCGCGCAAAGACGATTCTGCCGCTCACAGTGCTCTGCGGTGTGCGCCTTCTGCCGAAAGAGGTCCGGGAGCTGTGCTTAGCTCTGAGAAGCACCTTACGTGCTTCTTTAGCCTCTCTTCTCGTCTACATCTTAGCAAAAAGCTTTTCCACTCTGTCTGGCAAGGAGAAACTGTGCCAGCACAGAAAACATCTCGCATCGTGTTCTAGAGGCTGCACGGAGATCTGCCGAGTGTTTTGCAAGAAGAGAAATAAAGTTGTCCAAAACAGCTTCCAATCGAATGTTCATGTGAATAGAAAAGGCAGGAGAGTGGTCAGGTACTGTTTTCTCTCAGTTGGCAAGCTGCGCACACAATCGCAGTGTTGTACAGCTTGTTTCATCACCTTTGCCAAGTTGCCGCTCTCTCCGGCTCCCGGAGACGAAGAAGCTGCTTCTTCGCGCAAAGACGATTCTGCCTCTCACAGTGCTCTGCTGAGTGCGCCTTCTGCCGAAAGAGGCCCGGGAGCGGTGCTTAGCTCTGCAGAGCACCGTACCTTCGTCTTTAGCCTCTCTTCACGTCTACATCTTAGCAAAAAGCTTTTCCACTCTGTCTGGCAAGGAGAAACTGTGCCAGCACAAAAACATCTCCCATCGTGTTCTAGAGGCTGCACGGAGGTCTGCCGAGTGTTTTGCAAGAAGAGAAAGAAAGTTGTCCAAAACAGCTTGCAATCGAATGTTCATGTGAATAGAAAAGGCAGGAGAGTGGTCAGGTACTGTTTTCTCTCAGTTGGCAAGCTGCGCACACAATCGCAGTGTTGTACAGCTTGTTTCATCACCTTTGCGAAGTTGCCGCTCTCTCCGGCTCCCGGAGACGAAGAAGCTGCTTCTCCGCGCAAAGACGATTCTGCCGCTCACAGTGCTCTGCGGTGTGCGCCTTCTGCCGAAAGACGCCCAGGAGCTATGCTTAGCTCTGCAGAGCACCGTACCTTCGTCTTTAGCCTCTCTTCTCGTCTACATCTTAGCAAAAAGCTTTTCCACTCTGTCTGGCAAGGAGAAACTGTGCCAGCACAAAAAACATCTCCCATCGTGTTCTAGAGGCTGCACGCAGGTCTGCCGAGTGTTTTGCAAGAAGAGAAAGAAAGTTGTCCAAAACAGCTTGCAATCGAATGTTCATGTGAATAGAAAAGGCAGGAGAGTGGTCAGGTACTGTTTTCTCTCAGTTGGCAAGCTGCGCACACAATCGCAGTGTTGTACAGCTTGTTTCATCACCTTTGCCAAGTTGCCGCTCTCTCCGGCTCCCGGAGACGAAGAAGCTGCTTCTTCGCGCAAAGACGATTCTGCCGCTCACAGTGCTCTGCGGTGTACGCCTTCTGCCGAAAGAGGTCCGGGAGCGGTGCTTAGCTCTGCAGAGCACCGTACCTTCGTCTTTAGCCTCTCTTCTCGTCTACATCTTAGCAAAAAGCTTTTCCACTCTGTCTGGCAAGGAGAAACTGTGCCAGCACAAAAAACATCTCCCATCGTGTTCTAGAGGCTGCACGGAGGTCTGCCGAGTGTTTTGCAAGAAGAGAAAGAAAGTTGTCCAAAACAGCTTGCAATCGAATGTTCATGTGAATAGAAAAGGCAGGAGAGTGGTCAGGTACTGTTTTCTCTCAGTTGGCAAGCTGCGCACACAATCGCAGTGTTGTACAGCTTGTTTCATCACCTTTGCGAAGTTGCCGCTCTCTCCGGCTCCCGGAGACGAAGAAGCTGCTTCTTCGCGCAAAGACGATTCTGCCGCTCACAGTGCTCTGCGGTGTGCGCCTTCTGCCGAAAGACGCCCGGGAGCGGTGCTTAGCTCTGCAGAGCACCGTACCTTCGTCTTTAGCCTCTCTTCTCGTCTACATCTTAGCAAAAAGCTTTTCCACTCTGTCTGGCAAGGAGAAACTGTGCCAGCACAAAAAACATCTCCCATCGTGTTCTAGAGGCAGCACGCAGGTCTGCCGAGTGTTTTGCAAGAAGAGAAAGAAAGTTGTCCAAAACAGCTTGCAATCGAATGTTCATGTGAATAGAAAAGGCAGGAGAGTGGTCAGGTACTGTTTTCTCTCAGTTGGCAAGCTGCGCACACAATCGCAGTGTTGTACAGCTTGTTTCATCACCTTTGCGAAGTTGCCGCTCTCTCCGGCTCCCGGAGACGAAGAAGCTGCTTCTTCGCGCAAAGACGATTCTGCCGCTCACAGTGCTCTGCGGTGTGCGCCTTCTTCCGAAAGAGGTCCGGGAGCGGTGCTTAGCTCTGCAGAGCACCGTACCTTCGTCTTTAGCCTCTCTTCTCGTCTACATCTTAGCAAAAAGCTTTTCCACTCTGTCTGGCAAGGAGAAACTGTGCCAGCACAGAAAACATCTCCCATCGTGTTCTAGAGGCTGCACGGAGGTCTGCCGAGTGTTTTGCAAGAAGAGAAAGAAAGTTGTCCAAAACAGCTTGCAATCGAATGTTCATGTGAATAGAAAAGGCAGGAGAGTGGTCAGGTACTGTTTTCTCTCAGTTGGCAAGCTGCGCACACAATCGCAGTGTTGTACAGCTTGTTTCATCACCTTTGCGAAGTTGCCGCTCTCTCCGGCTCCCGGAGACGAAGAAGCTGCTTCTTCGCGCAAAGACGATTCTGCCGCTCACAGTGCTCTGCGGTGTGCGCCTTCTGCCGAAAGAGGTCCGGTAGCGGTGCTTAGCTCTGCAGAGCACCGTACCTTCGTCTTTAGCCTCTCTTCTCGTCTACATCTTAGCAAAAAGCTTTTCCACTCTGTCTGGCAAGGAGAAACTGTGCCAGCACAAAAAACATCTCCCATCGTGTTCTAGAGGCTGCACGGAGGTCTGCCGAGTGTTTTGCAAGAAGAGAAAGAAAGTTGTCCAAAACAGCTTGCAATCGAATGTTCATGTGAATAGAAAAGGCAGGAGAGTGGTCAGGTACTGTTTTCTCTCAGTTGGCAAGCTGCGCACACAATCGCAGTGTTGTACAGCTTGTTTCATCACCTTTGCGAAGTTGCCGCTCTCTCCGGCTCCCGGAGACGAAGAAGCTGCTTCTTCGCGCAAAGACGATTCTGCCGCTCACAGTGCTCTGCGGTGTGCGCCTTCTGCCGAAAGAGGCCCGGGAGCTGTGCTTAGCTCTGAGAAGCACCATACGTGCTTTTTTAGCCTCTCTTCTCGTCTACATCTTAGCAAAAAGCTTTTCCACTCTGTCTGGCAAGGAGAAACTGTGCCAGCACAGAAAACATCTCCCATCGTGTTCTAGAGGCTGCACGGAAGTCTGCCGAGTGTTTTTGCAAGAAGAGAAAGAAAGTTGTCCAAAACAGCTTGCAATCGAATGTTCATGTGAATAGAAAAGGCAGGAGAGTGGTCAGGTACTGTTTTCTCTCAGTTGGCAAGCTGCGCACACAATCGCAGTGTTGTACAGCTTGTTTCATCACCTTTGCGAAGTTGCCGCTCTCTCCGGCTCCCGGAGACGAAGAAGCTGCTTCTTCGCGCAAAGACGATTCTGCCGCTCACAGTGCTCTGCGGTGTGCGCCTTCTGCCGAAAGAGGTCCGGGAGCGGTGCTTAGCTCTGCAGAGCACCGTACCTTCGTCTTTAGCCTCTCTTCTCGTCTACATCTTAGCAAAAAGCTTTTCCACTCTGTCTGGCAAGGAGAAACTGTGCCAGCACAAAAAACATCTCCCATCGTGTTCTAGAGGCTGTACGGAGGTCTGCCGAGTGTTTTGCAAGAAGAGAAAGAAAGTTGTCCAAAACAGCTTGCAATCGAATGTCCATCTGAATAGAAAAGGCAGGAGAGTTGTCAGGTACTGTTTTCTCTCAGTTGGCAAGCTGCGCACACAATCGCAGTGTTGTACAGCTTGTTTCATCACCTTTGCCAAGTTGCCGCTCTCTCCGGCTCCCGGAGACGAAGAAGCTGCTTCTTCGCGCAAAGACGATTCTGCCGCTCACAGTGCTCTGCTGTGTGCGCCTTCTGCCGAAAGATGTCCGGGAGCGGTGCTTAGCTCTGAGAAGCACCATACGTGCTTCCTTAGCCTCTCTTCTCGTCTACATCTTAGCAAAAAGCTTTTCCACTCTGTCTGGCAAGGAGAAACTGTGCCAGCCCAGAAAACATCTCCCATCGTGTTCTAGAGGCTGCACGGAGGTCTGCCGAGTGTTTTGCAAGAAGAGAAAGAAAGTTGTCCAAAACAGCTTGCAATCGAATGTTCATGTGAATAGAAAAGGCAGGAGAGTGGTCAGGTACTGTTTTCTCTCAGTTGGCAGGCTGCGCACACAATCGCAGTGTTGTACAGCTTGTTTCATCACCTTTGCCAAGTTGCCGCTCTCTCCGGCTCCCGGAGACGAAGAAGCTGCTTCTTCGCGCAAAGACGATTCTGCCGCTCACAGTGCTCTGCGGTGTGCGCCTTCTGCCGAAAGAGGCCCGGGAGCTGTGCTTAGCTCTGAGAAGCACCTTACGTGCTTCTTTAGCCTCTCTTCTCGTCTACATCTTAGCAAAAAGCTTTTCCACTCTGTCTGGCAAGGAGAAACTGTGCCAGCACAGAAAACATCTCCCATCGTCTTCTAGAGGCTGCACGGAGGTCTGCCGAGTGTTTTGCAAGAAGAGAAAGAAAGTTGTCCAAAACAGCTTGCAATCCAATGTTCATGTGAATAGAAAAGGCAGGAGAGTGGTCAGGTACTGTTTTCTCTCACTTGGCAAGCTGCGCACACAATCGCAGTGTTGTACAGCTTGTTTCATCACCTTTGCCAAGTTGCCGCTCTCTCCGGCTCCCGGAGACGAAGAAGCTGCTTCTTTGCGCAAAGACGATTCTGCCTCTCACAGTGCTCTGCTGAGTGCGCCTTCTGCCGAAAGAGGCCCGGGAGCGGTGCTTAGCTCTGCAGAGCACCGTACCTTCCTCTTTAGCCTCTCTTCTCGTCTACATCTTAGCAAAAAGCTTTTCCACTCTGTCTGGCAAGGAGAAACTGTGCCAGCACAAAAAACATCTCCCATCGTCTTCTAGAGGCTGCACGGAGGTCTGCCGAGTGTTTTGCAAGAAGAGAAAGAAAGTTGTCCAAAACAGCTTGCAATCGAATGTTCATGTGAATAGAAAAGGCAGGAGAGTGGTCAGGTACTGTTTTCTCTCAGTTGGCACGCTGCGCACACAATCGCAGTGTTGTACAGCTTGTTTCATCACCTTTGCGAAGTTGCCGCTCTCTCCGGCTCCCGGAGACGAAGAAGCTGCTTCTTCGCGCAAAGACGATTCTGCCGCTCACAGTGCTCTGCGGTGTGCGCCTTCTGCCGAAAGACGCCCGGGAGCGGTGCTTAGCTCTGCAGAGCACCATACGTGCTTCTTTAGCCTCTCTTCTCGTCTACATCTTAGCAAAAAGCTTTTCCACTCTGTCTGGCAAGGAGAAACTGTGCCAGCACAGAAAACATCTCCCATCGTGTTCTAGAGGCTGCACGGAGGTCTGCCGAGTGTTTTGCAAGAAGAGAAAGAAAGTTGTCCAAAACAGCTTGCAATCGAATGTTCACGTGAATAGAAAAGGCAGGAGAGTGGTCAGGTACTGTTTTCTCTCAGTTGGCAAGCTGCGCACACAATCGCAGTGTTGTACAGCTTGTTTCATCACCTTTGCCAAGTTGCCGCTCTCTCCGGCTCCCGGAGACGAAGAAGCTGCTTCTTCGCGCAAAGACGATTCTGCCGCTCACAGTGCTCTGCGGTGTGCGCCTTCTACCGAAAGAGCCCCGGGAGCGGTGCTTAGCTCTGCAGAGCACCGTACCTTCGTCTTTAGCCTCTCTTCTCGTCTACATCTTAGCAAAAAGCTTTTCCACTCTGTCTGGCAAGGAGAAACTGTGCCAGCACAAAAAACATCTCCCATCGTGTTCTAGAGGCTGCACGGAGGTCTGCCGAGTGTTTTGCAAGAAGAGAAAGAAAGTTGTCCAAAACAGCTTGCAATCGAATGTTCATGTGAATAGAAAAGGCAGGAGAGTGGTCAGGTACTGTTTTCTCTCAGTTGGCAAGCTGCGCACACAATCGCAGTGTTGTACAGCTTGTTTCATCACCTTTGCGAAGTTGCCGCTCTCTCCGGCTCCCGGAGACGAAGAAGCTGCTTCTTCGCGCAAAGACGATTCTGCCGCTCACAGTGCTCTGCGGTGTGCGCCTTCTGCCGAAAGAGGTCCGGGAGCGGTGCTTAGCTCTGCAGAGCACCGTACCTTCGTCTTTAGCCTCTCTTCTCGTCTACATCTTAGCAAAAAGCTTTTCCACTCTGTCTGGCAAGGAGAAACTGTGCCAGCACAAAAAACATCTCCCATCGTGTTCTAGAGGCTGCACGGAGGTCTGCCGAGTGTTTTGCAAGAAGAGAAAGAAAGTTGTCCAAAACAGCTTGCAATCGAATGTTCATGTGAATAGAAAAGGCAGGAGAGTGGTCAGGTACTGTTTTCTCTCAGTTGGCAAGCTGCGCACACAATCGCAGTGTTGTACAGCTTGTTTCATCACCTTTGCCAAGTTGCCGCTCTCTCCGGCTCCCGGAGACGAAGAAGCTGCTTCTTCGCGCAAAGACGATTCTGCCGCTCACAGTGCTCTGCGGTGTGCGCCTTCTGCCGAAAGAGGCCCGGGAGCTGTGCTTAGCTCTGAGAAGCACCATACGTGCTTTTTTAGCCTCTCTTCTCGTCTACATCTTAGCAAAAAGCTTTTCCACTCTGTCTGGCAAGGAGAAACTGTGCCAGCACAAAAAACATCTCCCATCGTGTTCTAGAGGCAGCACGCAGGTCTGCCGAGTGTTTTGCAAGAAGAGAAAGAAAGTTGTCCAAAACAGCTTGCAATCGAATGTTCATGTGAATAGAAAAGGCAGGAGAGTGGTCAGGTACTGTTTTCTCTCAGTTGGCAAGCTGCGCACCACAATCGCAGTGTTGTACAGCTTGTTTCATCACCTTTGCGAAGTTGCCGCTCTCTCCGGCTCCCGGAGACGAAGAAGCTGCTTCTTCGCGCAAAGACGATTCTGCCGCTCACAGTGCTCTGCGGTGTGCGCCTTCTGCCGAAAGACGCCCGGGAGCGGTGCTTAGCTCTGCAGAGCACCGTACCTTCGTCTTTAGCCTCTCTTCTCGTCTACATCTTAGCAAAAAGCTTTTCCACTCTGTCTGGCAAGGAGAAACTGTGCCAGCACAGAAAACATCTCCCATCGTGTTCTAGAGGCTGCACGGAGGTCTGCCGAGTGTTTTGCAAGAAGAGAAAGAAAGTTGTCCAAAACAGCTTGCAATCGAATGTTCATGTGAATAGAAAAGGCAGGAGAGTGGTCAGGTACTGTTTTCTCTCAGTTGGCACGCTACGCACACAATCGCAGTGTTGTACAGCTTGTTTCATCACCTTTGCGAAGTTGCCGCTCTCTATGGCTCCCGGAGACGAAGAAGCTGCTTCTTCGCGCAAAGACGATTCTGCCGCTCACAGTGCTCTGCGGTGTGCGCCTTCTGCCGAAAGAGCCCCGGGAGCTGTGCTTAGCTCTGAGAAGCACCATACGTGCTTCTTTAGCCTCTCTTCTCGTCTACATCTTAGCAAAAAGCTTTTCCACTCTGTCTGGCAAGGAGAAACTGTGCCAGCACAGAAAACATCTCCCATCGTGTTCTAGAGGCTGCACGGAGGTCTGCCGAGTGTTTTGCAAGAAGAGAAAGAAAGTTGTCCAAAACAGCTTGCAATCGAATGTTCATGTGAATAGAAAAGGCAGGAGAGTGGTCAGGTACTGTTTTCTCTCAGTTGGCAAGCTGCGCACACAATCGCAGTGCTGTACAGCTTGTTTCATCACCTTTGCCAAGTTGCCGCTCTCTCCGGCTCCCGGAGACGAAGAAGCTGCTTCTTCGCGCAAAGACGATTCTGCCTCTCACAGTGCTCTGCTGAGTGCGCCTTCTGCCGAAAGAGGCCCGGGAGCGGTGCTTAGCTCTGCAGAGCACCGTACCTTCGTCTTTAGCCTCTCTTCTCGTCTACATCTTAGCAAAAAGCTTTTCCACTCTGTCTGGCAAGGAGAAACTGTGCCAGCACAAAAAACATCTCCCATCGTGTTCTAGAGGCTGCACGGAGGTCTGCCGAGTGTTTTGCAAGAAGAGAAAGAAAGTTGTCCAAAACAGCTTGCAATCGAATGTTCATGTGAATAGAAAAGGCAGGAGAGTGGTCAGGTACTGTTTTCTCTCAGTTGGCACGCTGCGCACACAATCGCAGTGTTGTACAGCTTGTTTCATCACCTTTGCGAAGTTGCCGCTCTCTCCCGGCTCCCGGAGACGAAGAAGCTGCTTCTTCGCGCAAAGACGATTCTGCCGCTCACAGTGCTCTGCGGTGTGCGCCTTCTGCCGAAAGACGCCCGGGAGCGGTGCTTAGCTCTGAGAAGCACCATACGTGCTTCTTTAGCCTTTCTTCTCGTCTACATCTTAGCAAAAAGCTTTTCCACTCTGTCTGGCAAGGAGAAACTGTGCCAGCACAGAAAACATCTCCCATCGTGTTCTAGAGGCTGCACGGAGGTCTGCCGAGTGTTTTGCAAGAAGAGAAAGAAAGTTGTCCAAAACAGCTTGCAATCGAATGTTCATGTCAATAGAAAAGGCAGGAGAGTGGTCAGGTACTGTTTTCTCTCAGTTGGCAAGCTGCGCACACAATCGCACTGTTGTACAGCTTGTTTCATCACCTTTGCCAAGTTGTCGCTCTCTCCGGCTCCGGAGACGAAGAAGCTGCTTCTTCGCGCAAAGACGATTCTGCCGCTCACAGTGCTCTGCGGTGTGCGCCTTCTGCCGAAAGACGCCCGGGAGCGGTGCTTAGCTCTGCAGAGCACCGTACCTTCGTCTTTAGCCTCTCTTCTCGTCTACATCTTAGCAAAAAGCTTTTCCACTCTGTCTGGCAAGGAGAAACTGTGCCAGCACAAAAAACATCTCCCATCGTGTTCTAGAGGCTGCACGCAGGTCTGCCGAGTGTTTTGCAAGAAGAGAAAGAAAGTTGTCCAAAACAGCTTGCAATCGAATGTTCATGTGAATAGAAAAGGCAGGAGAGTGGTCAGGTACTGTTTTCTCTCAGTTGGCAAGCTGCGCACACAATCGCACTGTTGTACAGCTTGTTTCATCACCTTTGCCAAGTTGCCGCTCTCTCCGGCTCCCGGAGACGAAGAAGCTGCTTCTTCGCGCAAAGACGATTCTGCCGCTCACAGTGCTCTGCGGTGTACGCCTTCTGCCGAAAGAGGTCCGGGAGCGGTGCTTAGCTCTGCAGAGCACCGTACCTTCGTCTTTAGCCTCTCTTCTCGTCTACATCTTAGCAAAAAGCTTTTCCACTCTGTCTGGCAAGGAGAAACTGAGCCAGCACAAAAAACATCTCCCATCGTGTTCTAGAGGCAGCACGCAGGTCTGCCGAGTGTTTTGCAAGAAGAGAAAGAAAGTTGTCCAAAACAGCTTGCAATCGAATGTTCATGTGAATAGAAAAGGCAGGAGAGTGGTCAGGTACTGTTTTCTCTCAGTTGGCAAGCTGCGCACACAATCGCAGTGTTGTACAGCTTGTTTCATCACCTTTGCCAAGTTGCCGCTCTCTCCGGCTCCCGGAGACGAAGAAGCTGCTTCTTCGCGCAAAGACGATTCTGCCGCTCACAGTGCTCTGCGGTGTGCGCCTTCTGCCGAAAGAGGTCCGGGAGCGGTGCTTAGCTCTGCAGAGCACCGTACCTTCGTCTTTAGCCTCTCTTCTCGTCTACATCTTAGCAAAAAGCTTTTCCACTCTGTCTGGCAAGGAGAAACTGTGCCAGCACAAAAAACATCTCCCATCGTGTTCTAGAGGCTGCACGGAGGTCTGCCGAGTGTTTTGCAAGAAGAGAAAGAAAGTTGTCCAAAACAGCTTGCAATCGAATATTCATGTGAATAGAAAAGGCAGGAGAGTGGTCAGGTACTGTTTTCTCTCAGTTGGCAAGCTGCGCACACAATCGCAGTGTTGTACAGCTTGTTTCATCACCTTTGCGAAGTTGCCGCTCTCTCCGGCTCCCGGAGACGAAGAAGCTGCTTCTTCGCGCAAAGACGATTCTGCCGCTCACAGTGCTCTGCGGTGTGCGCCTTCTGCCGAAAGACGCCCGGGAGCTGTGCTTAGCTCTGAGAAGCACCATACGTGCTTTTTTAGCCTCTCTTCTCGTCTACATCTTAGCAAAAAGCTTTTCCACTCTGTCTGGCAAGGAGAAACTGTGCCAGCACAGAAAACATCTCCCATCGTGTTCTAGAGGCTGCACGGAGGTCTGCCGAGTGTTTTGCAAGAAGAGAAAGAAAGTTGTCCAAAACAGCTTGCAATCGAATGTTCATGTGAATAGAAAAGGCAGGAGAGTGGTCAGGTACTGTTTTCTCTCAGTTGGCAAGCTGCGCACACAATCGCAGTGTTGTACAGCTTGTTTCATCACCTTTGCCAAGTTGCCGCTCTCTCCGGCTCCCGGAGACGAAGAAGCTGCTTCTTCGCGCAAAGACGATTCTGCCTCTCACAGTGCTCTGCTGAGTGCGCCTTCTGCCGAAAGACGCCCGGGAGCGGTGCTTAGCTCTGCAGAGCACCGTACCTTCGTCTTTAGCCTCTCTTCACGTCTACATCTTAGCAAAAAGCTTTTCCACTCTGTCTGGCAAGGAGAAACTGTGCCAGCCCAGAAAACATCTCCCATCGTCTTCTAGAGGCTGCACGGAGGTCTGCCGAGTGTTTTGCAAGAAGAGAAAGAAAGTTGTCCAAAACAGCTTGCAATCGAATGTTCATGTGAATAGAAAAGGCAGGAGAGTGGTCAGGTACTGTTTTCTCTCAGTTGGCAAGCTGCGCACACAATCGCAGTGTTGTACAGCTTGTTTCATCACCTTTGCGAAGTTGCCGCTCTCTCCGGCTCCCGGAGACGAAGAAGCTGCTTCTTCGCGCAAAGACGATTCTGCCGCTCACAGTGCTCTGCGGTGTGCGCCTTCTGCCGAAAGAGGCCCGGGAGCGGTGCTTAGCTCTGCAGAGCACCGTACCTTCGTCTTTAGCCTCTCTTCTCGTCTACATCTTAGCAAAAAGCTTTTCCACTCTGTCTGGCAAGGAGAAACTGTGCCAGCACAAAAAACATCTCCCATCGTGTTCTAGAGGCAGCACGCAGGTCTGCCGAGTGTTTTGCAAGAAGAGAAAGAAAGTTGTCCAAAACAGCTTGCAATCGAATGTTCATGTGAATAGAAAAGGCAGGAGAGTGGTCAGGTACTGTTTTCTCTCAGTTGGCAAGCTGCGCACACAATCGCAGTGTTGTACAGCTTGTTTCATCACCTTTGCCAAGTTGCCGCTCTCTCCGGCTCCCGGAGACGAAGAAGCTGCTTCTTCGCGCAAAGACGATTCTGCCGCTCACAGTGCTCTGCGGTGTGCGCCTTCTGCCGAAAGAGGTCCGGGAGCGGTGCTTAGCTCTGCAGAGCACCGTACCTTCGTCTTTAGCCTCTCTTCTCGTCTACATCTTAGCAAAAAGCTTTTCCACTCTGTCTGGCAAGGAGAAACTGTGCCAGCACAGAAAACATCTCCCATCGTGTTCTAGAGGCTGCACGGAGGTCTGCCGAGTGTTTTGCAAGAAGAGAAAGAAAGTTGTCCAAAACAGCTTGCAATCGAATGTTCATGTGAATAGAAAAGGCAGGAGAGTGGTCAGGTAGTGTTTTCTCTCAGTTGGCACGCTACGCACACAATCGCAGTGTTGTACAGCTTGTTTCATCACCTTTGCGAAGTTGCCGCTCTCTCTGGCTCCCGGAGACGAAGAAGCTGCTTCTTCGCGCAAAGACGATTCTGCCGCTCACAGTGCTCTGCGGTGTGCGCCTTCTGCCGAAAGAGCCCCGGGAGCTGTGCTTAGCTCTGAGAAGCACCATACGTGCTTCTTTAGCCTCTCTTCTCGTCTACATCTTAGCAAAAAGCTTTTCCACTCTGTCTGGCAAGGAGAAACTGTGCCAGCACAGAAAACATCTCCCATCGTCTTCTAGAGGCTGCACGGAGATCTGCCGAGTGTTTTGCAAGAAGAGAAAGAAAGTTGTCCAAAACAGCTTCCAATCGAATGTTCATGTGAATAGAAAAGGCAGGAGAGTGGTCAGGTACTGTTTTCTCTCAGTTGGCAAGCTGCGCACACAATCGCAGTGTTGTACAGCTTGTTTCATCACCTTTGCGAAGTTGCCGCTCTCTCCGGCTCCCGGAGACGAAGAAGCTGCTTCTTCGCGCAAAGACGATTCTGCCGCTCACAGTGCTCTGCGGTGTGCGCCTTCTGCCGAAAGAGGTCCGGGAGCTGTGCTTAGCTCTGAGAGGCACCGTACATGCTTCTTTAGCCTCTCTTCTCGTCTACATCTTAGCAAAAAGCTTTTCCACTCTGTCTGGCAAGGAGAAACTGTGCCAGCACAGAAAACATCTCCCATCGTGTTCTAGAGGCTGCACGGAGGTCTGCCGAGTGTTTTGCAAGAAGAGAAAGAAAGTTGTCCAAAACAGCTTGCAATCGAATGTTCATGTGAATAGAAAAGGCAGGAGAGTGGTCAGGTACTGTTTTCTCTCAGTTGGCAAGCTGCGCACACAATCGCAGTGTTGTACAGCTTGTTTCATCACCTTTGCCAAGTTGCCGCTCTCTCCGGCTCCCGGAGACGAAGAAGCTGCTTCTTCGCGCAAAGACGATTCTGCCTCTCACAGTGCTCTGCTGAGTGCGCCTTCTGCCGAAAGAGGCCCGGGAGCGGTGCTTAGCTCTGCAGAGCACCGTACCTTCGTCTTTAGCCTCTCTTCACGTCTACATCTTAGCAAAAAGCTTTTCCACTCTGTCTGGCAAGGAGAAACTGTGCCAGCCCAGAAAACATCTCCCATCGTGTTCTAGAGGCTGCACGGAGGTCTGCCGAGTGTTTTGCAAGAAGAGAAAGAAAGTTGTCCAAAACAGCTTGCAATCGAATGTTCATGTGAATAGAAAAGGCAGGAGAGTGGTCAGGTACTGTTTTCTCTCAGTTGGCAAGCTGCGCACACAATCGCAGTGTTGTACAGCTTGTTTCATCACCTTTGCCAAGTTGCCGCTCTCTCCGGCTCCCGGAGACGAAGAAGCTGCTTCTTCGCGCAAAGACGATTCTGCCTCTCACAGTGCTCTGCTGAGTGCGCCTTCTGCCGAAAGACGCCCGGGAGCGGTGCTTAGCTCTGCAGAGCACCGTACCTTCGTCTTTAGCCTCTCTTCACGTCTACATCTTAGCAAAAAGCTTTTCCACTCTGTCTGGCAAGGAGAAACTGTGCCAGCCCAGAAAACATCTCCCATCGTCTTCTAGAGGCTGCACGGAGGTCTGCCGAGTGTTTTGCAAGAAGAGAAAGAAAGTTGTCCAAAACAGCTTGCAATCGAATGTTCATGTGAATAGAAAAGGCAGGAGAGTGGTCAGGTACTGTTTTCTCTCAGTTGGCAAGCTGCGCACACAATCGCAGTGTTGTACAGCTTGTTTCATCACCTTTGCCAAGTTGCCGCTCTCTCCGGCTCCCGGAGACGAAGAAGCTGCTTCTTCGCGCAAAGACGATTCTGCCGCTCACAGTGCTCTGCGGTGTGCGCCTTCTGCCGAAAGACGCCCGGGAGCGGTGCTTAGCTCTGAGAAGCACCATACGTGCTTCTTTAGCCTTTCTTCTCGTCTACATCTTAGCAAAAAGCTTTTCCACTCTGTCTGGCAAGGAGAAACTGTGCCAGCACAGAAAACATCTCCCATCGTGTTCTAGAGGCTGCACGGAGGTCTGCCGAGTGTTTTGCAAGAAGAGAAAGAAAGTTGTCCAAAACAGCTTGCAATCGAATGTTCATGTCAATAGAAAAGGCAGGAGAGTGGTCAGGTACTGTTTTCTCTCAGTTGGCAAGCTGCGCACACAATCGCAGTGTTGTACAGCTTGTTTCATCACCTTTGCCAAGTTGCCGCTCTCTCCGGCTCCCGGAGACGAAGAAGCTGCTTCTTCGCGCAAAGACGATTCTGCCGCTCACAGTGCTCTGCGGTGTGCGCCTTCTGCCGAAAGACGCCCGGGAGCGGTGCTTAGCTCTGCAGAGCACCGTACCTTCGTCTTTAGCCTCTCTTCTCGTCTACATCTTAGCAAAAAGCTTTTCCACTCTGTCTGGCAAGGAGAAACTGTGCCAGCACAAAAAACATCTCCCATCGTGTTCTAGAGGCTGCACGCAGGTCTGCCGAGTGTTTTGCAAGAAGAGAAAGAAAGTTGTCCAAAACAGCTTGCAATCGAATGTTCATGTGAATAGAAAAGGCAGGAGAGTGGTCAGGTACTGTTTTCTCTCAGTTGGCAAGCTGCGCACACAATCGCACTGTTGTACAGCTTGTTTCATCACCTTTGCGAAGTTGCCGCTCTCTCCGGCTCCCGGAGACGAAGAAGCTGCTTCTTCGCGCAAAGACGATTCTGCCGCTCACAGTGCTCTGCGGTGTACGCCTTCTGCCGAAAGAGGTCCGGGAGCGGTGCTTAGCTCTGCAGAGCACCGTACCTTCGTCTTTAGCCTCTCTTCTCGTCTACATCTTAGCAAAAGCTTTTCCACTCTGTCTGGCAAGGAGAAACTGTGCCAGCACAAAAAACATCTCCCATCGTGTTCTAGAGGCTGCACGGAGGTCTGCCGAGTGTTTTGCAAGAAGAGAAAGAAAGTTGTCCAAAACAGCTTGCAATCGAATGTTCATGTGAATAGAAAAGGCAGGAGAGTGGTCAGGTACTGTTTTCTCTCAGTTGGCAAGCTGCGCACACAATCGCAGTGTTGTACAGCTTGTTTCATCACCTTTGCGAAGTTGCCGCTCTCTCCGGCTCCCGGAGACGAAGAAGCTGCTTCTTCGCGCAAAGACGATTCTGCCGCTCACAGTGCTCTGCGGTGTGCGCCTTCTGCCGAAAGAGGCCAGGGAGCGGTGCTTAGCTCTGCAGAGCACCGTACCTTCGTCTTTAGCCTCTCTTCTCGTCTACATCTTAGCAAAAAGCTTTTCCACTCTGTCTGGCAAGGAGAAACTGTGCCAGCACAAAAAACATCTCCCATCGTGTTCTAGAGGCAGCACGCAGGTCTGCCGAGTGTTTTGCAAGAAGAGAAAGAAAGTTGTCCAAAACAGCTTGCAATCGAATGTTCATGTGAATAGAAAAGGCAGGAGAGTGGTCAGGTACTGTTTTCTCTCAGTTGGCAAGCTGCGCACACAATCGCAGTGTTGTACAGCTTGTTTCATCACCTTTGCCAAGTTGCCGCTCTCTCCGGCTCCCGGAGACGAAGAAGCTGCTTCTTCGCGCAAAGACGATTCTGCCGCTCACAGTGCTCTGCGGTGTGCGCCTTCTGCCGAAAGAGGTCCGGAGCGGTGCTTAGCTCTGCAGAGCACCGTACCTTCGTCTTTAGCCTCTCTTCTCGTCTACATCTTAGCAAAAAGCTTTTCCACTCTGTCTGGCAAGGAGAAACTGTGCCAGCACAGAAAACATCTCCCATCGTGTTCTAGAGGCTGCACGGAGGTCTGCCGAGTGTTTTGCAAGAAGAGAAAGAAAGTTGTCCAAAACAGCTTGCAATCGAATGTTCATGTGAATAGAAAAGGCAGGAGAGTGGTCAGGTAGTGTTTTCTCTCAGTTGGCACGCTACGCACACAATCGCAGTGTTGTACAGCTTGTTTCATCACCTTTGCGAAGTTGCCGCTCTCTCTGGCTCCCGGAGACGAAGAAGCTGCTTCTTCGCGCAAAGACGATTCTGCCGCTCACAGTGCTCTGCGGTGTGCGCCTTCTGCCGAAAGAGCCCCGGGAGCTGTGCTTAGCTCTGAGAAGCACCATACGTGCTTCTTTAGCCTCTCTTCTCGTCTACATCTTAGCAAAAAGCTTTTCCACTCTGTCTGGCAAGGAGAAACTGTGCCAGCACAGAAAACATCTCCCATCGTGTTCTAGAGGCTGCACGGAGGTCTGCCGAGTGTTTTGCAAGAAGAGAAAGAAAGTTGTCCAAAACAGCTTGCAATCGAATGTTCATGTGAATAGAAAAGGCAGGAGAGTGGTCAGGTACTGTTTTCTCTCAGTTGGCAAGCTGCGCACACAATCGCAGTGTTGTACAGCTTGTTTCATCACCTTTGCCAAGTTGCCGCTCTCTCCGGCTCCCGGAGACGAAGAAGCTGCTTCTTCGCGCAAAGACGATTCTGCCGCTCACAGTGCTCTGCGGTGTGCGCCTTCTGCCGAAAGAGGTCCGGGAGCGGTGCTTAGCTCTGCAGAGCACCGTACCTTCGTCTTTAGCCTCTCTTCTCGTCTACATCTTAGCAAAAAGCTTTTCCACTCTGTCTGGCAAGGAGAAACTGTGCCAGCACAAAAAACATCTCCCATCGTGTTCTAGAGGCTGCACGGAGGTCTGCCGAGTGTTTTGCAAGAAGAGAAAGAAAGTTGTCCAAAACAGCTTGCAATCGAATGTTCATGTGAATAGAAAAGGCAGGAGAGTGGTCAGGTACTGTTTTCTCTCAGTTGGCAAGCTGCGCACACAATCGCAGTGTTGTACAGCTTGTTTCATCACCTTTGCGAAGTTGCCGCTCTCTCCGGCTCCCGGAGACGAAGAAGCTGCTTCTTCGCGCAAAGACGATTC
>NW_026536246.1:0-49247 GCF_028551555.1 Melozone crissalis | reverse complement strand
GAGGAACACCCAAAAATGAATTTGGGGGAGCCCAAAATGGGAATTTGGGGAGAGGGGACCCCAAAATTTGGGGTTTGGGGAGCCCAAAATGGGGAAATTTGGGGGGAAAATCCCAAAATTGGAGCTGGGAACGCCCCAAAATTCAAATTTTGGGGGTTAAAAAAGCCCAAAATGGGGCTGGGAATGGGGGAGCCCCAAATTTGGGGGTTTGGGATGGGGGAACCCCAAAACTTGGATTTTTAGAGAGGGGAAACCCCAAAATTGGGGATTTGGAGCCCCAAAAATGGGAATTCTGGGAGGGAAACCCCCAAATTTTGACCGAAAAACGCCCCAAAATGTGGATTTTTGGGGGTAAAAACCCCCAAAATGGGGGCTGGGAATGGGGGGAGCCCCAAAATTTGGGGTGTTGGGACCCCCAAACTTGGGAATTTGGGGTTCGGGGTGGATGTTTGAGGAATTTCCGGATTTTTCCGCAGCCCCCGAGCGATGGCGCCGCCCCAGGTACGGCCGGGGGGGAGGGGAAATAAAATTGGGGATTTATTTTTAATTTGTGTCCAAAAATCAGAAATTTTCATTCTAAAATTTTTAATTTTTAATATTTTTAACTTTGAATTTTTAATTGTGTTGTTTTAATTTTTTTAATTTTGCAATTTTATAAGTAATTCATTTTAAAATTAATTTTTAATTTTTAAGAATTTATGTTTTTTTAAATTTTTTATTTTTTATTTTGCTTTTTGTTTTAGTGTTGATTTTTAAATTTTTAATTTAAATTGTCATTTCTAATTTTTCAATCTTTTAATTTGTATTTCTTTAATTTTTAACTTTCTATTTTTTTAGTGTTTTAATGTAGAAGGTGTGGAGTGTTAAAATTTTTATGCTTTAATTCTTAATGCTTTTAATTTTTATTGATTTTTAATTTTCAATACTTTAATTATTAATTTTTCTATATTTCAAATTTTAATTCTTTAATTATTGACCTTCTGATTTGTAATAGGTTAAATTTGGTAATGTTTTCGTTTGTTATTAATCTTTATTTTTAATATGTTAAAGTTGGCCGGTAAGTGGTAAGTGGCCAGATTTCTATCTATTAATTTCTCAATTTTAATTTTAATTTTCTACATGTCCTAATTTAAAAAGTTGTATTTAGTTTTAATTTTTAAATTTTTCAATATTTTGAATTCTGAATTTTGACTTTTTATTTATACGTGTTTAATTTTAAATTTTAAATTATTTTCAATTTTTCTTTTGAATCCTGAATTTTGTGTTTTTTATTTATAAGTTTTTAATGTAAAATTTTAAATTATTTATTTTTTAATATTCATTTTAAAATGTTAATTTGAATTTTTATCAATAAGTTTTTAATTTTAATTTAAATTTTTGACTATTTTTTCATTTTCATGTTTAATGGTGGTAGGTTGAAGTGTGTATCAACAAATTTTTGATTTTAATATTCAAATGATTCCTATTTTAATGGTGTAACGGGCTTAAAATGTGGGAATATTTTTATTTTACTTTTAAATTTTAAATTTTAATCCATTTTTTTTCAATTTGGAATCTTTCATTGCGTCATTTCGAAGGTTGATTGGAATTTGTTACATGTTTATTTGAAGTAACGGCAGGAATGGGATGAGATCGCAAATCCGGGGCTGGGGCGGCTTTGGGACATTTGGGGTTTCAGCCCCAAAAGAGAATTTGGGGGCGATTTTGGGTTATTTGGGGGTCGGTCCCAAAAGGGAATTGGGGGTCGGATTGGGGTTATATTGGGATTTCAGCCCCAAAAGAAGAATTTGGGGGTCAGGTTGGGTCAATGTGGGGGGTTCAGCCCCAAGGGAATTTTGGGGGGTCAGGTTGGGGCCAATCTGGGGGTTTTGGCCCCAAAAGGGATTTGGAACTATTTGGGGTTTCAGCCCCAAATGGGAATGTGGGGTCATTGTGGGGTCAATTGGGGGTCGGGTTGGGTCAATGTGGGGTTCGGTCCCAAAAGGGAATTTGGGGCCAATTTGGGGTTTCAGCCCCAAAAGGAATTTGGGGTTGGGTTTGGGCCAATTTGGGGGTTGGGTCCAAAATGAGAATTGGGGCATTTGGGGGTTCAGCCCCAATAGGGAATTGGGGGTCGGTGTGGCCAATTGGGGGTGTTAGCCGCATAAGGGGATTGGTGGGGTCAGGTGTGGGGCATTTGGGGGGGGTCAGCCCCAAAGAGAATTGGGGTTGGGGTGGGACCAATCAGGGGCTTCGGCCCCAAAAGGGAATTTGGGGGTCGATTTTGGGCCAATTTGGGGGTTCAGCCTCAAAAGGGATTTTGGGGTCAGGTTCGGCCAATTTGGGGTTTCAGCCCCAAAGGAGAATTTGGGGTCGGGTTTGGGACAATTTGGGGATTCAGCCCCAAAAGGAAATTTGGGGTCGGGTTTGGGAAATGGGGGGTTTCAGCCCCAGAAGGGAATTTTGGGGTTGGGTTGGGGTGAGGGGGGTTCAGCCCCAAAAAGGAATTTGGGGTCGATTTGGGGTATTTGGGGTTCGGTCCCAAAAGGGAATTTTGGGTCAGTTTTGGGTTATTTGGGGTTCAGTCCCAAAAGGGAATTTGGGGTCAGTTTTGGGTTTGTGGGGATTTCAGCCCTAAAAGGGAATTTTGGGGTTGGATTTGGGTCAATTTGGGGTTTGGTCCCAAAAGGGAAGTTAGGGGTCGGGTTTGGGGGTTGGGGTTTGGGGGTGACGGCCCCGGGTCCCCCCAGCTCCCGGCGCTGCTGCTGCTGCTCGGAGCCGGAATTCCGGCAATTCCGGGAATTTTGGGAAATCCGGGAATTCCGGGAGTTCCGGGAGTTCCGGGGATGGCGGCGGCGCCGGCCCCGGGCAGGAACCACGGGGAGATCCCAGGTGAGCGCTGGATGGAGCCCGGACCAGTATAACCAGTATGGACCAGTATAAACCAGTATGGACCAGTAGGGCCCAGTATGGACCAGTATGGACCAGTATGGACCAGTATAAACCAGTATGGACCAGTATGGACCAGTATGGACCAGTATGGACCAGTATAGCCCAGTATGGACCAGTATGGACCAGTATGGACCAGTATAGCCCAGTATGGACCAGTATGGCCCAGTATGGCCCAGTATGGACCAGTATGGCCCAGTATGGACCAGTATGGCCCAGTATGGACGAGTAGGGACCAGTATGGACCAGTGTGGACCAGTAGGGACCAGTATGGACCAGTAGGGAACAGTATGGCCCAGTATGGACGAGTAGGGACCAGTATGGACCAGTGTGGCCCAGTATGGACCAGTATGGACCAGTAGGGACCAGTAGGGACCAGTATGGACCAGTATGGCCTTGTCCCCTCCCAGTATGGACCAGTCCATCCCAGTCCATTTCAATCCCATCCCAGTCCCCTTCCACTCCATCCCAGTCCCTCCCAGTCCATCCCACTTTGGTCCCAGTTTGGTTTCAGTCCTCCCCAGTCCATCCCAGTGGTGCTCAGTTCCCTCCCAATCCCTCCCAGTCCATCCCAGTCCATCCCAGTCCATCCCAGTCCATCCCAGTCCATCCCAGTCCATCCCAGTTCCTCCCAATCCATTCCAGCTCCCTCCTACTCCATCCCAGTCCTTTCCAGTCTCTCCAGTGCATCCCCATCCATCTCAATCCCATTGCAGTCTGTCCCAGTCCATCCAGTCCATCCCAGTCCATCTTGATCCCATCCCAGTCCCTCCCAGTCCATCCCAGTCCCTCCCAGTCCATCTCAAGCCCCTTCCAGTCCCTTCCACTCAATCCCGGTCCCTCCCAGTCCCTCCCAGTCCATCCCAACCCCTCCCACTCCATCCCAGCTCATCCCAATCCATCCCAATCCCCGTCCAATCCCCTCCCAGTCCCTCCCAGTCCCTCCCAGTCCCTCTCTTCCATCCCAATCCCCTCCCAGTCCCTCCCAGTCCATCCCAGTCTATCCCAGACCCTTCCAGTTCATATCAATCCCATCCCAGTCCCTCCCAGTCCATCCCAGTCTGCCCCAGCCCATCCCAATCTCCTTCCACTCCATCCCACTCCATCCCAGTCCCTCTCTTTCCATCCCAATCCCCTCCCAGTCCCTCCCAGTCCATCCCAGTCCCTCTCTTTCCATCCCAATCCCCTCCCAGTCCCTCCCAGTCCCTCCCAGTCTATCCCACTCTATTCCAGCTCTCTCCCACTCCATCCCATTCCATCCCAGTGTCTCCCAGTGCATCCCAGTCCCCTCCCAGTCCATTCCAGCTCCCCCCGAGTCCATTTCAGTCCATCCCAGTCCATCGTGATCCCATCCCAGTCCCTCCCAGTTCCCCCCAATCCATCTCAATCCCTCCCAGTCCATCCCAGTCCATCCCAGTCCCTTCCAGTTCCTCTCGTTCCCCTCCCAGTCCCTTGCAATCCATCCCAGTCCCTCCCAGTTTGGTCCCAGTTGGGTTTCAGTCCTCCCCAGTCCATCCCAGTCCATCCCAGTCCATTTCAATCCCCTCCCAGTCCATCTCAATCCTCTCCCAGTCCCTCCAATTCCCTCCCAGTCCATCCCAGTCCACCCCTGTCCATCCCAATATGCTTCCAGTCCCTCCCAGTCCTCCCCACAATCCCATCCCAGTTCCTCCCACTCCATCCCACTCCCTCCCAGTCCATCCCAGTCTGTCCCAGTCCATCCCAGTCCATCCCAATCCCCTCCCAGTCCCTCCCAGTCCCTCCCAGTCCCTCCCAGTCCCTCCCGCTCCAGTCCAGCTCCCTCCCGGCGCCTCCCTTGCTCCGTGGCCGCCTCCCCGTGGCTCCGCTGGGCTCCGTTCCGCGGCTCCGTCCCCGCCGACGCCGTGGCCAGCCTGAACCGCTCCCAGTCCATCCCAGTGCATCCCAGTCTGTCCCAGTGCATCCCAGTCTGTCCCAGTCCATCCCAGTCCATCCCAGTGCATCCCAGTCTGTCCCAGTCCATCCCAATCTCCTTCCAGTCCATCGCATTCCATCTCAATCTCCTCCCACTCCATCCCAGTCCCTCCCAGTCCCTCCCAGTTCCTTCCCAGTCTGTCCCACTCATTCTCAATCCATCCCAGTTCCTTCCAGTCCATCTCATTCCAGCTCAATCTCCTTCCACTCCATCCCAATCCCTCCCAGTCCACCCCAATCCCATCCCAGTCCCTCCCAGTCCCTCCCAGTCCCTCCCAGTCCATCCCAGTCCCTCCCGCTCCATTCCAGCTCCCTCCCGGCGCCTCCCTCGCTCCGTGGCCGCCTCCCCGTGGCTCCGCTGGGCTCCGTTCCGCGGCTCCGTCCCCGCCGACGCCGTGTCCAGCCCGGACCCCGCGTCGGGCCGCGCCGCCTTCGTGTGCTCCACGCGCGCCCACGGCTGCAACCTCGGCTCCTTCGAGCCCGCCCGCGGCCCCTTCTGCTCCTACCCCCTGGCACGAGCAGGAGCTGGCGCAGCGCCGACTTCCGGCTGCTCCTCAACCCCGGCGGCTTCGAGGCGCTCGACTGGGTGGACGACTCCTTCGGGGGGACGCCGCCCGGCGCCGTCGAGGGCTGCCCGCTGACCGACGTGTTCGTGGGCCGCGGCCCCGAGGGGCTGGGCAAGGTGTCCAAGGAGCAGCAGGCGCTCTTCGTGCCCGTGCGGGGCGAGGAGGTTTGGTACAAGTGGTACCAGGTGCTGGCGGTGCGCCAGGGCGCCGCCGGCGTCTCCATCGCCGACGTGTCCTACGACGGCGGCGCGGCGCTGGAGAGCGCCGAGGACGCGGAGCTGGCCGAGGTGCTGGCCAGGAACGAAGGGTGCGAGGCGGTGTCCAAGGAGGTGGCCGTGGAGGAGGCCACCGAGGTTGAGCGGGGCTGGAGCGCCGCGCTGCCGGCGCTGGCGGCCGCCCGCGGGGTTCTCCGCGCGCCCCCCATCGTCCTGACCGACCCGCGCGGGTGGGATCTGGGCAACGTCACCGCCGTGCCGTGGGTCGGCGGAGCCGCCGTCACCGAGTTCGTGTCGCGGGTGCACCGCGCGCGGCCGGAGATCCCGGCGCGCTCCGAGTGCTCCGTGCTGCTCCGGGGGCTCCGGAGGAGGATCCGGGTCCCGTTCGGGGCGCGGCTGACGCGCGAGTTCCGCTCGGGGCCCCCGCACCGTGTGGACGTGGCGGGGACGGCGTGGAGCGGCGGCGTCACCGGCGTCCGCGTGGAGCTGGGCAGGTGCCGGAGCATCGCCGGGCTGCCGCCGTGCCCCGGCGGGGGGTGAACCCCCAAAATTGTGGGTTTGGCCCCAAAAAAAACCCCCCCGCAAATCCCCAGGAATGCTCGGCTTCAGTTTGGTGGAAAAAAGTGACCCCAAAGTGCAGGAAAATGGTTCTGGTGAAGTGTCGTTTTTTGTTCCCCAAAAATCCAGCAGGAAACTGGGGGTGAATCCCTGGAATTCTGGTTTTAGCCCCAAAAAAACACCACAAATCCCCAGGAATGCTCGGCTTCAGTTTTGTGCAATAAAGTGACCCCAAAGTGCAGGAAAATGGATCTGGTGAAGTTTCGTTTTTTGTCCTCAAAAATCCAGCAGGAAGCTGGGGGTGAATCCCCAAAATTGTGGTTTTGGCCCCCCCAAAAAACCCCACAAATCCCCAGGAATGCTCGGCTTCAGTTTGGTGGAAAAAAGTGACCCCAAAGTGCAGGAAAATGGTTCTGGTGAAGTGTCATTTTTTGTCCCCAAAAATCCAGCAGGAAACTGGGGGCGAACCCCTGGAATTCTGGTTTTAGCCCCAAAAAAACCCCCACAAATCCCCAGGAATGCTCGGCTTCGGCGTGGGGTTTTGAGTTTTGTGGTATAAAGTGACCCCAAAGTGCAGGAAAATGGATCTGGTGAAGTGTCGTTGATTGTTCCCAAAAATCCAGCAGGAAACTGGGGGTGAACCCCTGGAATTCTGGTTTTATCCCAAAAAAATCCCAAATTTGTGGGAATTCTCAGTTTTGGAACGGGGTTTTGGGGTTTTTGGGTTTTGTGGCATAAAATTCACCCCAAAATGCAGGAAAATGGTCCTGGTGTAGTTTCGTTTTTTTCTCCTCAAAAATCCAGCAGGAAACTGGGGGTGAACCCCTGGAATTCTGGTTTTATCCCCCAAAAAAACCCCCAAAAATCCATGGGATAACTCGGCTTCGGTGCCCGAGTCACAGGATCATGGAGCCACCAGGGCATGGAGGTGTCCATGGCCATGGTCCCACCACCCATGGTGGGTCTCTGGGAGCACAGAACGGGATCATGGAGCCACCAGGTCATGGAGGATGTTCCACCACCCATCCTGGATCATCTGGAGCAGAAAATGGGATCATGGAGCCACCAGGTGATGGGAGACACCAGACACCAGCTCAGGTCCATCCTCATCCATGTCTGAGCCACCTCAGGACAGGCGTGGAGCCATGAGCTCCTGGGGGACATCAACCCAACCAAGGTGGACATCTGGGAGCTGGGATGGGATCATGGAGCCACCAGGGCATGGAGGTGTCAATGGTCATGGTCCCACCACCCCTGCTGGATCTCAGGGAGCACAGAACGGGATCATGGAGCCACCAGGGCATGGAGGTGTCAATGGTCGTGATCCCACCACCCATGTGGGGTCTCTGTGAGCAGGGAATGGGATGATGAGGTTACCAGGTCATGGGGGACATCCCACCACCCATGGTGGAACTCTGAATGGAATCATGGAGCCACCAGGTCACGGGGGCGAGGGGGAAGGGAGAGGGGCATTGCCACGCCTGGGGAAGGGCCTGGGAAGTTCAAAACAGGAGATTGCAACACGCCGCAACAACAGAGTAACAGAAAATAATAAATCAACCTTCTAAGAACATGGAGTCAGATTCATCTTTGCTCCCCACAACGGGGGGACCCTGAAAACGCCACACTTGGACACCTCCAGGGATGACAACTCCAGCGTTCCCTGGGGAGCCCCTTCCAGTCCTTCCCAGGAAGAAATTTCCTCCTGATGTCCAACCTGACCCTCCCTGGCCGAGCCTGAGGCTGCTTCCTCTCATCCCAAGCCTTGTTCCCCGGGATCCGATCCGATCCTTCCCTGCCCCTGGCTGCGCCCTCCTGCCGGGGAGTGTGAGGAGCCAGAAGGGCCTTTCCCAGCCCCTCTTTCTGTCTCTTCTCCAAATCCTTCTCCTTGGGAAGCACGGAGCTCCTTGGACATCCTGCTGCGATTCCCTGAGGTTCTGGCACAGGATTGGCCAGTGGGACCTGGGGGATAAAATTGTGGAATCAGGGAATCACAGAATCAGGGAATCACAGAATCATGGGATCACAGAATCACAGAATCGGGGAATCAGGGAATCACAGAATCGGGGAATCACAGAATCACAAAATCACAGAATCAGGGAATCGGGGAATCAGGGAATCACAGAATCAGGGAATCACAGAATCAGGAATCACAGAATCATGGGATCACAGAATCACAGGATCACAGAATCAGGGAATCACAGAATCAGGAATCACAGAATCATGGGATCACAGAATCACAGAATCACAGAACCATGGAATCACAGAATCAGGGAATCACAGAATCAGGAATCACAGAATCACAGAATCACAGAATCACAGGATCACAGAATCAGGGAATCACAGAATCAGGAATCACAGAATCACAGAATCACAGAATCGGGGAATCACAGAATCACAGAATCAGGGAATCACATAATCACAGGATTACAGAATCACAGAATCGGGGAATCACAGAATCACAGAATCGGGGAATCACAGAATCACGGAATCGGGGAATCAGGGAATCACAGAATCACAGAATCACGGAATCATGGGATTACAGAATCACGGAGTCACGGAATCATGGAATCATGGAATCAGGGAATCACAGAACAATGGAATCACAGAATCACAGATTCACAGAATCGGGGAATCACAGAATCGGGGAATCACAGAATCACAGAATCATAGAATCACAGAATTGGGGAATCAGGGAATCACAGAATCACAGAAGCATAGAATCAGGGAATCACAAAATCATGGGATCACGGAATCATGGAATCAAAGAATCAGGGAATCACAGGATTACAGAATCACAGAATCACAGAATCACAGAATCACAAAATCATGGGATCACGGAATCACGGAATCACGGAATCACAGAACAATGGAATCACAGAACAATGGAATCACAGAATCACAGAATCACAGAATCACAGAATCAGGGAATCACAGAATCACAGAATCATAGAATTATAGAATTATAGAACAATGGAATCACAGAATCAGGGAATCAGGGAATCAGGGAGTCACAGAATCACAGAATCGGGGAATCAGGGAATAACGGAATCACAGAATCATAGAATCACGGAATAACAGAATCATGGAATCAGAGAATCATGGGATCACAGAATCATAGAATCATGGAATCTGAATCACAGAACCGTGGAATAATAGAATCAGGGAATCACAGAATCACAGAATCATGGAATGACAGGATCATGGAGTCATAAAATCACAGAATGACAAAATCACAGGATCACAGAGTCACAAAATCACAGAATTACAAAATCACAGGATCACGGAGTCACAGAATCACAGGATCAAGGAGTCACAGAATTACAGAATCACAAAATCACAGGATCACGGAGTCACAAAATCACAGACTCACAAAATCACAGGATCACGGAGTCACAGAATCACAGGATCAAGGAGTCACAGAATTACAGAATCACAAAATCACAGGATCACGGAGTCACAAAATCACGGGATCACGGAGTCACAGAATTACAGAATCACAAAGTCACAGGATCACGGAGTCACAGAATTACAGAATCACAAAATCACAAGATCACGGAGTCACAAAATCACGGGATCACGGAGTCACAGAATTACAGAATGACAAAATCACAGGATCACGGAGTCACAGAATTACAGAATCACAAAGTCACAGGATCACGGAGTCACAGAATTACAGAATGACAAAATCACAGGATCACGGAGTCACAGAATTACAGAATTACAGAATCACAGGATCACAGAGTCACAGAATCACCAGATTGGAAGAGACCTTCACGATCATGGAGTGGGATTCATTTCTTCCACCGATTTATTTTAAATGGTGGCAGACATCACTAACCCAAAAATCTGGGGAAAATCCCTGGAGATGCCTCTGATTTTATGGGGAAAAGCAGGAATTCCAAAAAATCAGAAATTCCTAAAACCTCAACTAGACCGTGGCACCGAGTGCCACATCGAAACGTTTTTTAAAACACATCCAGAGATGGTGACTCCACCACCTCCCGGAGCAAACCATTCCAATACTTTATCACCCTTTCTGCAAAAAACTTTTTCTAATTCATATTTAATTAATGTAAGTTATAATATTTAATCATAATTTCCAGGATTCCAGACCGATTTTTGAGCCCTGATGTTTCTGTTCAGTGATTAACCTGAGGAAAAATCCCCTTTTCCGAGAATTTGATGAACAAAAGAATAATAGGAAGGATTAAAAGCTCCAGAGCAATTTCTGTCTTGGTTTTGATTAATTTCTGGTTTATGCTCCTTCAAATAAGGGCGAAATCTCTCCAAATTAAACTAAAAACTAATTCAAGCAGGGAATGACAAAATAAATTCTGAGGAAATTGCAACCAATAATTCCTTGACTAATTCCCCTTATAAGGGACCAAAATCCCAATTATACGTCAGATTTAGGCATGAGCAGATTGTTTAATTCATTCAATTAAGGCAGATAATTTAACGTTAATTTCTTTGAATTAGCATTAAATTATCATTGACAGCTTCACCTGAAACCACCCAGAAATAATAGGAATTTCCATTGAGGCAAAATTAAATTTCAACCTGGAATCCTTCCCTGGGGAATGCCAATAAAGCTCCCCCAGCTCAGAATTCTCCCAAAAATCCTCGTTGTGGACGTTTCTACTCCGGCCAGACTCACCTGAAACCCAGATCCAGAATATCCATGTGGAATTCCACGTGGATCAGGGAACTGAGGAATTTTTTCATTCCCTGGACACGGATCTTTTCCACATCTGTGAGGGAACAGGAACCCCTGCCCTACATCCTAAAAAAAGCTTAGAAAAGAGACTTTAAAACTTTTAAAACGGATTTTTTAAAAAAGCTTTGAAAAGGGACTTTGACCGCAGAATGCTCTTTTTTTTTTTTCCTCCCCCTCAGCTGCAACATTCCAAACGATCTCAACAGCCGGGACCTGGAAATTCCAAAGGTTCTGTTTGTGGCACGCCCTGGTCCAAAGGGCACCGGGAAAAAGTTTCAGATCCTCGGCACCTGCACAGGGCACTGCTCCTTTCCCAGCCTGGTTTTCCCAGAAAACCTCGGGAATGGGAGGTGGAGAATCCCAAAGTGGGGTGGGTCACACCACCAGGACAACTGGGAGCTAAAATAGGGAATGCCTTGTGCAGAGACCGGGTGGGAATCCATGGATATCCAAAAATTGTGGGATTTACATCCTTAAACATTTCCCAGCTTTGGTTATTCCCACACCAGCTCAGTTCCTGGATTGGGGAGTCAGGTTGGGCGCAGAGCTGGAAAATAATTGGATTTACAGGATTCCCACCCTTCAGGACTAATGGACAAAATTTTGGGATTTGTGGTGATTCCAGGACCCAAAAGCAACAAAATTTCCAGGGAATCTGGGACTGAGTTTCCTTGGATAAACGTGGTGGATTTATCTTCTCCTGGAATTCCAGAGCCTCTCCCAATCCAAGGAAAATCAGGGCTGGGTTCTCCTGAGACCAGGTGGGAATCCATGGATACCCCAAAAATTGTGGGATTTACATCCTTAAACATCTCCCAGGTTTGGTTATTCCCACACCAACTCTGTTCCTGGATTGGGGAGTCAGGTTGGGCACAGAGCTGGGAAAGAATTGGATTTACCATTTTCATTATGACTAATGGACAAAATTTTGGGATTTGTGGTGATTCCAGGTGGGATCAAGCACAGCCAGGACCCAAACCCAACAAAATTTCCAGGGAATCTGGGACTGGATTTCCTTGGATAAACGTGGTGGATCCATCATCTCCTGGATGGATCTCCTGGAATTCCAGAGACTCTGCGAATCCAAGGAAAATCAGGGCTGGGTTCTCCTGAGACCAGGCAGGAATCCATGGATACCCCAAAATTGTGGGATTTACATCCTAAAGTCCCAAAATTTCCCAGCTTTGGTTATTCCCACACCAGCTCAGTTCCTGGATTGGGGAGTCAGGTTGGGCACAGAGTTGGAAAATATTTGGATTTACAGGATTCCCACCCTTCAGGACTAATGGACAAAATTCCGGGATTTGTGGTGCTTCCAGGGGGGATCAAACACAGCCAGGACCCAAACCCAACAAAATTTCCAGGGAATCTGGGACTGGATTTCCTTGGATAAATGTGGTGGATCCATCATCTCCTGGATGGATCTCCTGGAATTCCAGAGACTCTGCGAATCCAAGGAAAATCAGGGCTGGGTTCTCCTGAGACCAGGCGGGAATCCATGGATATCCAAAAATTGTGGGATTTACATCCTTAAACATTTCCCAGCTTTGGTTATTCCCACACCAATTCTGTTCCTGGATTGGGGAGTCAGGTTGGGCACAGAGCTGGGAAAGAATTGGATTTACCATTTTCATTATGACTAATGGACAAAATTCCGGGATTTGTGGTGATTCCAGGTGGGATCAAACACGGCCAGGACCCAAAAATAACAAAATTTCCAGGGAATCTGGGGCTGGGTTTCCTTGGATAAACGTGGTGGATTTATCGTCTCCTGGAATTCCAGAGCCTCTCCCAATCCAAGGAAAATCAGAGCTGGTCTCTCCTGAAGGTTTTTCTCCCTCTCCATGGCAGGAGAGGATTCCATGGGATTCATGGAATGCTGAGTTCTGGCTCTGGGTGGGAGATGGAAACCAAATCTTTTCTGGTTATTGTGGGGTTTTTTTCCTCAAAAATGTTCCAAACACGTTCCAAAAACTTTTCTGGGAAAACTGAGCCGTGGCCTCGCCGCCCTCACAGGGAGGAATTTCTTCCAGGTGTGGAACATTTTCCCCCTTTTTTCCCCACTTTTTTCCCTCCCTTTTCCCCGGTAAATCAAGGAATTTTTATTTCTTTGATTTTTATTATTTTTGTTCGATTGCATTTTATTGCATTGTATTTTATTACTTTTTAAAACTGATATAGCGACTTAATCAATCAGTGAATTCCCATCAATAAGTTTTCCATGACAAAAATAAGAAGAAAAAGCACCAGGAGAAAATTTCCCCCGTCCTCCCCAAAAAAAACCCCACGCACCCACCCTGCCCAAAAAAAAAGGAATAATCCCAAACTAATTGGAATAATCCCAAAACTAATTGGAATAATCCCAAAACTAATTGGAATAATTCCAAAACTAATTGGAATCATTCCAAAGCTAATTGGAATAATCCCAAAGCCAATTGCAATAATTCCAAAACTAATTGGAATAATTCAAAACTAATTGGAATAATCCCAAAGCCAATTGGAATAATCCCCAAACTAATTGGAATAATCCCAAAACTAATTGGAATCATTCCAAAGCTAATTGGAATAATCCCAAAGCTAATTGGAATAATTCCAAAACTAATCGGAATAATCCCAAAGCTAATCGGAAAAATCCCAAAACGAATTGGAATTTCCATGACAAAAAGGAAGAAAACCAGGATAACCCTGCCCCAAAAATCACCCAACACCCTTCCCAAGGAAAAAGAAATCCCAAACCGAGCACGGCTTTATCCCACCTCTGGAATTTCGCTGTTTTTCCGGAATTTTTGGTCCATGCAACCTTTTTCCCATTAGATCCTGGTGGAGCAGGGAAGGGTTTCCCACGTGAGGATGAGGAGGAGCACCCATGGCGATGGCCGGGAAGGAGGACGGGATTTTTTGGACGTTTTCCAAAGATTCATCCCCCTCCGAAAAAGGCCAATCTCAAATTCCAGGAACCATAAATCCATAAATCCATAAATCCATAAATCCAGGGACAAAGGTCGATCCCAGCCCCGTCCCGGGGCAGCCGCCGGGTCCTTCCCGCTCAGGTACGGAATTCCCACGGGGAAAAGACCCTTTAATTAACAGGGATTAATTAATTGAACTGGGATAAATCCGTTCGGCAGGAATTAATTAATAATTGGTTTCGTGGATGGGGCGGAACGCGCGGCGTTACCGCCCTTTTCCCGTGGGAATCGCTCTCCCTTGGGGATTTATCTGGGATTTGGGGGTGTGGAGGAAAACACAGGAAATCCCGGGAGAAATCCCAATGAAATCCCAGCTCGCTGCTCAGTTTGATCATTTATCCTCACCCAGAGCACGAAATCCCAGGAAAAATCCCAATGAAATCCCAATGAAATCCCAGGAAAAATCCCAATGAAATCCCAATGAAATCCCAAGGAAATCCCAATGAAATCCCAATGAAATGCCCATGAAATGCCCATGAAATCCCAGAGAAATCCCAATGAAATCCCAAAGAAATCCCAATGAAATCCCAATGAAATCCCAATGAAATCCCAAAGAAATCCCAATGAAATCCCAATGAAATCCCAATGAAATCCTAAAGAAATCCCAATGAAATCCCAGGCAAAATCCCAAAGAAATCCCAATGAAATCCCAATGAAATCCCAAGGAAATCCCAAAGAAATCCCAATGAAATCCCAAAGAAATCCCAAAGAAATCCCAGGAAAAATCCCAATGAAATCCCAGGAAAAATCCCAATGAAATCCCAAAGAAATCCCAAGGAAATCCCAAAGAAATCCCAATGAAATCCCAGGAAAAATCCCAATGAAATCCCAGGAAAAATCCCAATGAAATCCCAAAGAAATCCCAATGAAATCCCAATGAAATCCCAAAGAAATCCCAAAGAAATCCCAATGAAATCCCAATGAAATCCCAGGAAAAATCCCAATGAAATCCCAATGAAATCCCAATGAAATGCCAAAGAAATCCCAAAGAAATCCCAATGAAATCCCAATGAAATCCCAATGAAATCCTAAAGAAATCCCAATGAAATCCCAATGAAATCCTAAAGAAATCCCAATGAAATCCCAGGAAAAATCCCAAAGAAATCCCAATGAAATCCCAATTAAATCCCAATGAAATCCCAGGAAAAATCCCAATGAAATCCCAAAGAAATCCCAATGAAATCCCAATGAAATCCCAGGAAAAATCCCAATGAAATCCCAATGAAATCCCAATGAAATCCCAGGAGAAATCCCAATGAAATCCCAAAGAAATCCCAGTGAAATCCCAGGAGAAATCCCAATGAAATCCCAATGAAATCCCAGGAGAAATCCCAATGAAATCCCAAGAAAAATCCCAATGAAATCCCAGGAGAAATCCCAATGAAATCCCAGCTCGCCGCTCAGTTTGAGCATTGATCCTCACCCGGAGCAGGAGCCATAAAATCCCAATGAAATTCAATTAATTTATTAATTATCAATATTTATTAATTTTTCTATCATTAGGAATTCCAATTAAAACAATTAAAACAGCGGGGCCAAGGTCCTGCTGCTCCTGGGAATTTGTGCCTTCCTGGAATCTTTTTTGCCATATAAAATTATTGGATTTGGTGATTGGAACATTTTTTTTCCATGTGGAGCCGGTCTGTGATTCTACAGAAAGCTGGGGATAATGTAAAATTATAATGAAAATACGATCTCAAAACAGAAATTTAAATTGTTGTAATAATGACAATAAAATGTTTTTATTATCAGCCTATTTATTAAAGAAATATAGCAATGATATAATATGATATGATATGATATGATATGAAACGATATGACATATCATAATATAATATATAATTATAATATAATATAATATAATATAATATAATATAATATAATATAATATAATATATTTTGATATGATACGATATGATATAACATAAAATAATATAATGTAATGTAATATAATGTAATGTAATGTAATGTAATATAATGCAATGTAATGTAATGTAATATAATATATAATAATAAAATATGATATAATGTAATGTAATATAATATATTATAATATAATATAACATAACATAACATAACATAACATAATATTATATATTTCGATATAATATGATATAATATAATGTAATGTAATGTAATGTAATATAATATAATATAATAAAATATTATGTAATATAATATAATATAATATAATATAATATAATATAATATAATATAATATAATATAATATATTTTGATATAATATGATATAATATGTTATGATATGATACAATATGATATAATATAAAATAATATAATGTAATGTAATGTAATAAAATATAATATAATATAATATAATGTAATGTAATATAATATATCATAATAAAATATGATATAATGTGATGTAATGTAATGTAATGTAATGTAATATAATATAATATAATATAATATAATATAATAAAATATGATGTAATATAATATAATGTAATATAATATAAAATAATATAATATAATATAATATAATGTAATATAATGTAATATAACATAACATATAACATAACATAACATAACATAACATAACATAACATAACATAACATAATATATAGACTAGAATACAATATAATGGGCTACAATAGAATACAATATATAAATATATTAATTACATTACATACTATTGCACCATAAATAAACTGCAATTATTAGTCATTATTAAATTATAATCATTATAGTGTATGTTATTTATTAAATAAATAAATATTTTATATTCAATAATAAATTGATATATTATTTTCATACTTAATGAATATAATAATTCTGTTAAAACAATAGCATATTTACTATTTATTATTTCTTTTGCATACGGAATGTATTAAATATTTAAATACAATGACAAAATAAAATGTTAAAGTATAATATCAAAATATAATCTCCAAATATGCAAAAATAGATCAAATAAAGTGTTAAAATATAATATCAATTATAATCCCAAAACACACCATTAGAATATAATAATGAATAAAATATAAAATATATAGTCCTGAAATATGTAAAAAGCAGGGTATTAAAAATATATAAGAAAAGTATATTGGCATATAATATTAAAGTATAATATCAAAATGATATCAGAATAAAATCCCAAAATACCATAAAAAGCTTATATCAAATCTAACCGCAAAATGTAATAGCAAAACGTAAGATCAACATTAATTACTGAAGATAGTAATAAAATACCTTAAAATATTGTACCAAATCTAAAATAGAAATTAAATATTAAAATATAATATCCAAAATACATTCTACAATATTAATACTTGAATGGAATGTTAGGGTATTATAAAATATGATATCAGAATATAGTATCAAATAGAAGAATACAATAGTAAATTAATATTACAATATTACTCACAGAATGTAATGTAAAATATAAAATATGATATCAAAATACAATGGTAAAATGTAATATCAAAATATCACAATAGAATATAATATTCAAATTTAATAATATTAGATTAATATTATGAAATAACAATTTTGGCATAAAACATAATATATGGTATTAAAATACCATATCCAAATAGAACATTACAATATCCAAATGTAATAATAAAATAATTAATTAATAATGTACTATTAATAGGGAAATATGTAATATAAAATATTTTACATGAAATATATAATCAAAATATAATATTTACATATAATATCCAAAATCAATATTATATGAAATGAATATTATTTTATTTATAATTCAATTTGATGTATTGTGTATATTTATAATCCAATATGATAAATATTGTATTAAAATACATATAAAATATAATTACAGAGTACCACAATATAATGATATAATATTAAAGTAGTATTGTAATAGCAATAATTTTTATAATGTATAAAAATTACACTAATCTTAATACATGATAAAAATTGTTTAATTTTAATAATTAGAAATTATTGCAAAGTAATATCAAAACCCACTGTTAAAATTTAGTATTAAATATAATCACAAAATCCAATATCAAAACCCACTGTTAAAATTTAGTATTAAATATAATCACAAAATCCAATATCAAAACCCACTGTTAAAGTTCAGTATTAAAATATAATCACAAAATCCAATATTGAAATCCGACAGCAGAATCCGATACCAAAATACCATCCAAACATCCAAACATCCATATTAAAATCCATATCAAAATATAATTACATCGTATCAAAATATAATGATATCATATTAAATTAGTATTGCAATATTTATAATTTTTATAATGTACAGCATTAGAAATTACTTCCAAATTATTTGAAAACAATATCAAAACCCATTGTTAAAATTTAGTATTAAAATATAATTACATAATATCAAAATATAATGATATAACATTAAATTAGTCTTGTAATATTATTAATTTTTATAATGCATAGCATTTGAAATTATTGCAAAATAATATCAAAACCCCCTGTTAAAATTCAGTATTAAAATATAATCACAAAGTCCAATATTAAAATCCGACAGCAGAATCCGATACCAAAATACCATCCAAACATCTGTATTAAAATACATACCAAAATATAATGATACAATATTAAATTAGTACTGTAATATTAATAATTTTTATAATGCATAGCATTCGAAATTATTTCGAAATTATTTCAAAATAATATCAAAACCCACTGTTAAAATTTAGTATTAAAATATAATTACATAATATCAAAATATAATGGTATAATATTAAATTAGTATTGTAATATTAATAATTTTTATAATGCATAGCATTCGAAATTATTGCAAAATAATATCAAAACCCAGTGTTAAAATTTAGTTTTAAAATATAATCACAAAATCCAATAACAAAACCCACTGTTAAAATTCAGTATTAAAATATAATCACAAAATCCAATAACAAAACCCACTGTTAAAATTTAGTATTAAAATATAATCACAAAATCCAATAACAAAACCCACTGTTAAAATTCAGTATTAAAATATAATCACAAAATCCAATATCAAAACCCACTGTTAAAATTTAGTTTTAAAATATAATCACAAAATCCAATAACAAAACCCACTGTTAAAATTTAGTTTTAAAATATAATCACAAAATCCAATAACAAAACCCACTGTTAAAATTCAGTATTAAAATATAATCACAAAATCCAATATTAAAATCCGACAGCAGAATCCGATACCAAAATAACATCCAAGCCAAAATAACATCCAAACCAAAATAACATCCAAGCCAAAATAACATCCAAGCCAAAATAACATCCAAACCAAAATAACATCCAAGCCAAAATAACACCCAAACCCAAAACTGATTTCGAACCAAATCCAATGGGGTGCAGTTCCCCAGTGAGAGGGGCAAACGGGACTGAGGAATCCCGGGAGGGTTTCACGGATGGGTTTGGACCCCGCGCGGCTCCGCAGGGAGGAGAACTCCCGGGACCCCATTTCCCGCACTGTTGCGGTGTGTCTTAACCTTCCGGGTCCCTTCCCCGGGTGTGCCTGTACCTCTCTCCCTTCCCCCTCGCCCCTTGCTGAGTGAGTCCTGTCAATCAGGCTTGACATTCCAGCAAGGCGTCGTGTGGTTGGTCAAGTTCAAAGGATGCTCCTCAAGCCTGGGGGTCATTGGCCTGTCTGGGTGTCATCCCGCCCTGAGACCCAGCCCCCCCTCACCTGGTTGGTGCTCAGCTGTCCCCCTCCCTCCCCCTGTCCCTGAGCTTAAAAAGGTGATCAGGCCATGCGGTCATGATTCTGTTGGAGCAGTTGCCCATGTTCAGACCTCTGTAACCATGGAATAAACCTCTGGATTAAACCCTCCAGCAGAATCCTCTCCTTTTTCTCTTCCCCATCGCCTGAAGCTCTCTCTCCTGAGGTAAACGGAGTTCCTGACAAGCCTGGACTTGTTCAGTGCCCTGCTGCAATCTCCAGCAGCCAAGGTATCTCTGGGGTGATTTACACCACAGCTGCTGCCTTTGGCCCAGCAGCGAGGGTCAGACTGGCCCAGGCACACTATAACTGGTAATATTGGGATTCATATTCCAATACCGCAGGATCCCACAGATTTTTCTGGTTTTTCCTCTCTCCCTGCTCTGGCAGTTTCCCGTCGGGCAGGGAATCCAACGGCTCCGGAGCGTCGGGAAGGGAATCCGGCGGTTCCGGAGCGTCGGGAAGGGAATCGGGCGGTTCCGGAGCCAGGATCGCCCATGGATCCCCGGCTGTGGCGGCTGGCGCTGCTCCCGGTGCTGGCTGCAGGTGAGGGCGATTCCATCGGGGATCCATTCCCAGCAAACAGCTGATCCCTGCTCCGACACGTTAATTAACACCTAACGAGCTCTGACGCGTTAATTAATGCCTAACGAGCACGCGGGATTAACTTGGGAAGGGCTCCTTGTGCAGAGGGTGGAGCAGCTCCGCAGCGACTCCGGAACATTCCGGAGCTCCTGGAGCATTGGGACAGCGCTCCCAGGGATTGTGGGGACTGTTGGGATTGTGGGGATTGTCGGGATTGTTGGGATTGTTGGGATTGTTGGGTTGGGACTGTTGGGATTGTGGGGACTGTTGGGATTGTTGGGATTGTTGGGATTGTTGGGATTGTTGGGATTGTTGGGATTGTTGGTTTGGGACTGTTGGGATTGTTGGACTGTTTGGACTGTTGGGATTGTCAGGATTGTTGGGACTGTTGGGATTGTTGGGATTGTCGGGATTGTTTGGATTGTTGGGACTGTTGGGATTGTCAGAATTGTCAAGGTTGTTGGGATTGTTGCAACTGTTGGGACTGTTGGGACTGTCGGGATTGTCAGGACTGTTGGGATTGTTGGGGTTGTCGGGATATTCAGGACTGTCGGGATTGTTGGGAATGTCGGGATTGTCGGGAATTTTGGGTTTGGATTGTTTGGACTGTTGGGACTGTCAGAACTGGTGGCATTTTTGGGACTGTTGCGATTGTCAGGATGGTCAGGGTTGTTGGGATTGTTGGGATTGTCGGGACTGTCAGGATTGTTGGGGCTGTTGGGATTGTCGGGATTGTCGAGATTGTCGGGATTGTTGGGATTGTTGGGTTGGGACTGTTGGGACTGTCGGGACTGTCGGGATTGCTGACATTGTTGGGACTGTTTGGATTGTTGCGATTGTGGAGATTGTCAGAATTGTCAGGGTTGTTGAGATTGTTGGGACTTGTTGGGACTGTTGGGATTGTTGGGATTGTGGGGATTGTGGGGATTGTCCAGATTGTCAGGATTGTCAGGATTGTCAGGATTGTCAAGATTGTCGGGATTATCGGGATTGTTGGGTTGGGACTGTTGGGAATGTCGGGATTGTCAGGATATTCAGGACTGTCAGGATTGTTGGGATTGTTGGGATTGTCGGGAATTTTGGGTTTGGATTGTTGGGATTGTTGGGATTGTCGTCATTGTTGGGACTGTCGGGACTGTCAGAACTGTTGGGATTTTTGGGACTGTTGCAATTGGCAGGATGGTCAGGGTTGTTTGGATTGTTGCGATTGTCAGGACTGTTGGCATTGTTGGGATTGTGGGGATTGTTGGAATTGTTGGGATTGTGGGGATTGTCGGGATTATTGGGATTATCGGGATTGCTGGGTTGGGACTGTTGGGAATGTCGGGATTGTCAGGACTGTTGGGATTGTTGACACTGTTAAGACTGTTGGGATTGTTGGAATTGTCAGGACTGTTGGGATTGTGGAGATTGTCAGAATTGTCAGGGTTGTTGGGATTGTTGGGACTCTTGGGACTGCTGGGATTGTTGGGTTTGGATTGTTGGAATTGTTGGGATTGTCAGGATGGATGGGATTGTGGGGATTGTGGGGACTGTTGGGATTGTCAGGTTGGGATTGTTGGAACTGTCAGGATTGTTTGGATTGTTGGGATTGTCGGGATGGTCAGGGTTGTTGGGATTGTTGGGATTGTTGGGGTTGTCGGGGTTGTCGGGGTTGTCGGGGTAGTCGGGACTGTCAGGATTGTTGAGACTGTAGCGTTGGAACTGTTGGGATTGTTTGGATTGTGGGGATTGTTGAGATTGTTGGGATTGTGGGGATTGTCAACATTTTCAGGATTGCTGCGACTGTCGGGATTGTCGGGATTCTCCTGTGCAGGGCCAGGGGTTGGGCTCCGATCCTCTTCCAGCTCAGGGAATTCCATGATTTCACCACTTCCAGCTCAGGGAATTCCATGATTTTACCCCTTCCAGCTCAGGGAATTCCATTATTTCACCTCTTCCAGCTCAGGGAATTCCATGATTTTGCCCCTTCCAGCTCAGGGAATTCCATGATTTTATAACTTCCAGCTCAGGGAATTCCATGATTTTGCCCGTTCCAGCTCAGGGAATTCCATGATTTCACCACTTCCAGCTCAGGGAATTCCATGATTTTGCCTCTTCCAGCTCAGGGAATTCCATGATTTCACCACTTCCAGCTCAGGGAATTCCATGATTTTACCCCTTCCAGCTCAGGGAATTCCATGATTTTGCCTCTTCCAGCTCAGGGAATTCCATGATTTCACCACTTCCAGCTCAGGGAATTCCATGATTTTGCCTCTTCCAGCTCAGGGAATTCCATGATTTTACGTCTTCCAGCTCAGGGAATTCCATGATTTTACCCCTTCCAACTCAGAGAATTCCATGATTTTACCTCTTCCAGCTCAGGGAATTCCATTATTTAATCACTTCCAGCTCAGGGAATTCCATGATTTTACCCCTTCCAGCTCAGGGAATTCCATGATTTTATCACTTCCAACTCAGGGAATTCCATGATTTTATCACTTCCAGCTCAGGGAATTCCATGATTTTACCCCTTCCAGCTCAGAGAATTCCATGATTTTACCTCTTCCAGCTCAGGGAATTCCATTATTTAATCACTTCCAGCTCAGGGAATTCCATGATTTTACCCCTTCCAGCTCAGGGAATTCCATGATTTTATCACTTCCAACTCAGGGAATTCCATGATTTTATCACTTCCAGCTCAGGGAATTCCATGATTTTGCCGCTTCCAGCTCAGAGAATTCCATGATTTCACCACTTCCAGCTCAGGGAATTCCATGATTTTACCCCTTCCAGCTCAGGGAATTCCATGATTTTACCGCTTCCAGCTCAGGGAATTCCATTATTTAATCACTTCCAGCTCAGGGAATTCCATGATTTTACCATCCACATCTCAATCCTGCCCTGGGAGACCCTCAGGGACATCCAAGGAACACCTTGTGCATCCTTGGGGACGTTCCCACATCTCCCGGTGCTGTAGGGATGAATTCCAGGCCCTGGGACATTCCCAACCTTCCTGGGATGTGCTGTGGGGTCGGGCGATTCCCATCTGGAATTTTCTGGATGTAAACCCCAGCTTTGAGAATTCTGTTTTGGAAGGAATTTGCCATTTCCATCCATTTTCCCAGGATTTCCCAATGTTTTACTGGCCAAGAAATCGAGTCGTTGTTCAAAACACCAAAGGGTAAATCCAAGAGCACCACATTCCCATTTTTTTGGTTTTCTTGTGGATCCCTCTCCTGCTGAGGATGGAATCGATCCCGATGAAAGTCCCAACAATCCCGACAATCCTGACAATTCCAACAATCCAAACAGTCCAACAATCCCAACAATCCAAACCCAAAAGTCCCGACAATCCCAACAATCCTGACAATCCCGACAATCCCAACAACCCAAACAATCCCAACAGCCCCGACAATCCCAACAATCCCAACAACCCCCGACCATCCTGACAATCGCAACAGTCCCAAAAATCCCAACAGTTCTGACAGTCCCAGCAGTCCCAACAATGACAACAATCCCAACAGTCCCAACAATCCAAACCCAAAATTCCCGACAATCCCGACAATCCCGACAATCCCAACAGTCCCGACAACCCCAACAATCCCGACAATCCTGACATTCCCAACAGTCCCAACCCCAACAATCCCGATAAGTCGATGGGAAACAGGATGGGGAGACCCAGAACCGTCCCGTTTTACCCCAAACCAGGCGGATTCCTCAGCGCTCCCACCGCTCCCGTCCTCGGCATCGTCGGGGACGCGGTGCTGCTGCCCTGCCGCGTGGGGGCCGCCCTCGCCGGCCGGGATTTCTCCGTCCGCTGGACGTTCCGCGCCGGCCGCTCCCAGCGGATCCCCGTGCGCGGCTACGGCGGGAGCGGCCGCGGGGAGGAGCCGGACCGGCGGTACCGGGGCCGGGCCGAGCTGTTCCACCGGGAGTTCCGAGCCGGGAACGCGTCCCTGCTCCTGCGCGACGTCCGCAGCTCCGACCAGGGCTCCTACGGCTGCCGGGTCTCCTTCCAGGACGAGTCCTGGAAGTGCTGGTGGAGCTGCAAGTGGCAGGTGGGTGCTGTTCCCCCTTTCTTATTTCATTAAAATTAATTCAATTTTACATTTCAATCTTTTTGCATTTTATGTTGTGCGGAGAAAAGAAGAAACCTCACGACTTTATGAAATTGTAAAGGTCCGTATGTTTACTTACGGCTCCGGACGCAAACGTGTCCCGTTCTTGGCTGGTTTTGATGGCCTGGAAAGGCTCGGGATGGCCTTGGGACAGCCCGCGCACCAAAGGACGAAAAGAGTCTTCAGGTTTTTTCTCGGTCTTCAGTGTTTATTAGTTTTTATCTACAATATTTTCTCTCGGCCCGACAGAGGTCTGCACAGCACGTCGGCCATGAGCACACTGAGAGCCCTCGGGGTGGTCACTTATCTTTATACCCAAAACTACCTATAAGATATTTACCTATTTTCCCCAATACCTTTCACCCTTATTGACAAGTGCACATTCAGTAAGAACCAATCCCAAAGTGCCACCACCACCACAGAAGATGGAGGCCAAGAAGAAGAAGAAGAAGGACAGGACACGCCCTAATTCCTCCATCTTGTTTCTCTAGAACCCCCCTGTACCGAAATTCTAAAACCTGTGTTTTGCACTATAATTAACCTATCCCTTCACCATTTATCCCCGTGTGATCCTCCCATCCTCATACAGGTGTCGTTTCCTGTGCAGGATCAAAGTCCAGCCACCAGACACTTCTGGCAACATTCCAGGACCTCCGAGCCCCCCAAGGGTTATCTTGGTGACTCCGCACATCAGGACTGCTGTGCTGAGATCCCACACATGCGGAGAAAATTCTCCCCAAAAGGCATGCGTACCCCTGAAGACCTCGGGTCTCATTTTATCCCCCTTCCAAATGCATATGCATACAGTTTCACAATAGGTTCATACATATTCATTCCGCGTGACATTTATCGCCAGTTCTTCTTTATCAAAGGAATTCCTAGGTCGGGGGCAAATCGACCTCGTGGCCTTTTCTGTTTTTCTTTCTCTGTCTCCTTGCTGTCTCTGGAATGCGGCTTTTCCTTCAGCTTTGGCCCCACAGACTTTTCACCTCTTCCAGACACTTCACCTAATTCAGAATGGATCCCTACTCTGTCTCATTTATAATTATTTAATGATTAAATAATGTTTTTAGTATTCATGTTTGATTTTTTTTTACATTTGACAATTTATATGTTTGCATCTTTAATTTCTATTTTTATACTTTTATTTTTTATATTTGGCTTCTTATACGTTGTAAAATGTGACATGTATAACATCTTATATGTTATATAATATAAATATTGCATTATAGAAAGATATAAATACATATATGTGCGAATACATATACACAATAATATATTATATATATTAGATTATATATATAATGTATGTATCATATATCATATATCATATACCATATATATTATATATATATAATATTCTTATTCTTCTTATTATTACTATTATTATTATTATTTTATTATATATTATATATAATTATATATATAATATATATCCTATAATACTATAGGATATAAATTATCTTCAATTCAATAAAATAATTTTTATATATTATACAGCTCTGTAATTAGATATTGTTTGCTTTTTATATTACATATATTACATTACTTATAATTATTAATATATTAAATATGTTAATATGTCATTAACTTATATCTTTTATTTTATATGATATTGCTATTATAATGTGATATCATTATACCAATTATAATAATTGCTATAATTAATTATATCAATATAATAATTGCTATATCATGACATTATTATATTATATTATATTATATTATATTATATTATATTATGTTATATTATGTTATATTATATTATATATATTACATTATGTATAATACTAGAGGATATAAATTATCTTCAATTCATTAAAATAATTTTAATATATTAATATATTATACAGCTCTGTAATTAGATATTGTTTGCTTTTTATATTACATATATTACATTACTTTAATTATTATTATATTAAATATATTAATATAATATTAATTTATATATTTTATTTATATGATATTGCTATTATAATGTGATATCATTATACCAATATAATAATTGCTATAATTAATTATATCAATATAATATTTGCTTTATCATGACCTTATTATATTATACTATATTATACTATATTATACTATATTATACTATATTATACTATACTATATTATACTATACTATATTATGTTATATTATATTATATTATATATTACATCACATTACATGTATAATGTATTATTAATGCAATTATAGATCTATTACAATACATGCTATAATATATATAATATATAAGAAAATAAATATAAGTGATACATTTTTTACATTTACACTTATATTCATATTTATCTGTTTACAGTTCTAAATCATGCAGTTTATATTTTTATATTTTATAGTTTTAATAAAAGATAATTCTCTATATTTTTAGAGATATAATTATATAAAATATAAAACATAATTCTATATATTTTATGTATTTGTTGCTACAACTTCTATATTTCATGCATTGCACAAAATCCTGGCAAATCCCACTCCCAATCCATCCCCGAGCCGCCCCCACCCCTCCATCCATTTCCAGATTCTCCATTAAATCCCTCATTCCCAAGGACACTCTCGGATCCATCGACCACTGAGAACCTCCAACCCCACGGATAAATCCCGGAAAATCCTCCAAGACTTCCCAGCTCCTGGGCAAAAAACTGAGTTCCAAAAATCCCCAAATTTAATGGGATTGAAATGGGAAATTCCTGGTTTTCCCCTCCTGTTGGAGAAACTCCATCCATGGTCCTGCGGCAACACCTCCTGTTGGTTTCCAGAAAACCCAAATTTGATGGGATTTAATTGAAAATTCCTCTGTTTTGCCAACTGAGTTTCCATCCATCATCCTGTGCCAGCAATTCCTCAATGCATGGGATCATTGACTTCCAAAAATCTCCAATTTCATGGGATTTCAATGGAAAATTCCTCTATTTCTCCACAGCTGTGGGAGAGGTTCCATCCTGGATCCCACAGCGTCATCGACTCCTCCATGAACGAGATTGTTGACTTCCAAAACCCAAAAGTCGAACAGGATTAAAGTTGAAAATTCTTGTGTTCTTCCACAGAGGATCCATCCTCGATCCTTTGGTGACAACTCCTCAATGAGCGGAATCTTTGACTCCCAAAATCCCAAATTTAGTGGGATTGAAATGGGAAATTCCTGGTTTTCCACTCCTGTTGGAGAAGCTCCATCCATGATCCCGTGGTGACAACTCCTCAATGAGCGGAATCTTTGACTCCCAAAATCCCAAATTTAATGGGATTGAAATGGGAAATTCCTGGTTTTCCACTCCTGTTGGAGAAGCTCCATCCATGATCCTGTGGTGACAACTCCTCAATGAACGGAATCCTTGACTCCCAAAACCCCAAATTTAATGGGATTGAAATGGGAAATTCTGGTTTTCCACTCCTGTCGGAGAAACTCCATCCATGGTCCTGCGGCAGCACCTCCTGTTGGTTTCCAGAAAACCCAAATTTGATGGGATTTAATTGAAAATTCCTCTGTTTTGCCAACTGAGTTTCCATCCATCATCCTGTGCCAGCAATTCCTCAATGCATGGGATCATTGACTTCCAAAAATCTCCAATTTCATGGGATTTCAATGGAAAATTCCTCTATTTCTCCACAGCTGTGGGAGAGGTTCCATCCTGGATCCCACAGCGTCATCGACTCCTCCATGAACGAGATTGTTGACTTCCAAAACCCAAAAGTCGAACAGGATTAAAGTTGAAAATTCTTGTGTTCATCCACAGAGGATCCATCCTTGATCCCGTGGTGACAACTCCTCGAGGAACGGGATCCTTGACTCCCAAAACCCCAAATTTAATGGGATTGAAATGGAAATTCCTGTTTATCCAGAGAAGTTCTATCCATCATCCTGTGGTGACAACTCCTCGAGGAACGAATCTTTGACTCCTAAAAACCCAAATTCAATGGGTTTGAAATGGAAAATTTCTCTGTTGTTCCACTGATGTTCCATCCATGATCCCGTGGTGACAACTCCTCAATGAACAGGATCCTTGACTCCCAAAACCCCAAATTTAATGGGATTGAAATGGGAATTCCTGTTTTTCCACAGAAGTTCCATCCATGGTGACACCTCCTCGATAAACGGAATCTTTGACTCCTAAAAACCCAAATTCGATGGGTGTTGAAATGGAAAATTTCTCTGTTGTTCCTCTGATGTTCCATCCATGATCCCGTGGTGACAACTCCTCAATGAACGGGATCTTTGACTCCCCAAACCCCCAAATTTACCAGAATTTAATCACAAATTCCTGTTTCTCCCCAGCCATGGGCGAAGCTCCATCCGTGATCCTGTGGTGACATCTCCTCGATGAACGCAATCCTTGACTCTCAAAACCCCAAATTTAACGGGATTTCTATTGTTCCATCCATGGTGACACCGCCTCAATGAAGGGAATCTTTGACTCCCAAAACACCCAAATTTAACAGGGTTAAAATGGAAATGCCTCTGTTGTTCCACAGAGGTTCCATCTCTGATCCTGTGGTGACGCCTCCTTGATGAACGGAATCCTTGACTCCCAAAACCCAAATTCAACGGGACTGAAATGGGAATTTCTGTTTTTTTTCCACAGAGGTTCCATCCATGGTGACACCTCCTAGATGAACAAGTCCTTGACTCCCGAAATCCCAAATTTAACGCGATTTCAATGAAAATCCCTCTGTTTCTCCCCAGCCATGGGCGAATCTCCATCTGTGATCCCATGGTGACATCTCCATCATGAACCGAATCCTTGACTCCCAACCCCCAAATTTACCAGAATTTAATCACAAATTCCTGTTTCTCCACAGCCATGGGTAAATCTCCATCGGTGATCCTGCAGTGACACCTCCTTGATGAACGCAATCCTTGACTCCCAAAACACCAAATTTACCAGAATTTAATCACAAATCCCTGTTTGTCCCCAGCCATGGGTGAATCTCCATCCGTGATCCCATGGTGACATCTCCATCATGAACCGAATCCTTGACTCCCAAAACCCAAATTTAACGGGATTTAATTGGAAATCCCTGTTTGTCCCCAGCCATGGGTGAATCTCCATCCGTGATCCTGTGGTGACATCTCCTCTATGAACGCAATCCTTGACTCCCAAAACCCAAAATTAACGGGATTAACATGGAAATTCCTATTTTTCCACAGAGGTTCCATCCATGATCCTGTGGCAGTGACTCCTCAATGAACGCAATCCTTGACTCCCAACCCCCAAATTTAACGCGATTTCAACGAAAATCCCTTTGTTTGTCCCCCAGCCATGGGTGAACCTCCATCGCTGATCCTGTGGTGACACCTCCTCGATGAACGCAATCCTTGACTCCCAACCCCCAAATGTAATGAAATCCCTCTGTTTCTCCGCAGCCATGGGCGAATCTCCGTCGCTGATCCTGCGTGGCCGCGCCGGCCGCGCCCTGGGGCTGTCGTGCCGCTCCTCGGGCTGGTTCCCGCGGCCGCGGCTGCTGTGGCTGGACGGGCGCGGCCGCGTCCGCCCGGAGCCCTCGGCCGTCACCGCGACCGCCACGACCCCCGGGGGGCTCTTCGGCGTCGAGGGCTCGGTGCGGGTCCCGCCGGGGGCGGAGCTGGAGATCGCCTGCCTGGTCCTCAACCCGCGGCTCAACGGATCCCGCGGCGCCCGGCTGTGCCTGCATGGTGGGCACGGGCACGGGAACCTGGGGGTTATCCATGGGCCTGCACGGTGGGCACAGGAACCTGGGGGTTATCCATGGGCCTGCACGGTGGGCACGGGCACGGGAACATGGGGGTTATCCATGGGCCTGCACGGTGGGCATGGGAACCTGGGGGTTATCCATGGGCCTGCACGGTGGGCACGGGAACCCACCCGGGATCCCGGGGGTTATCACGGTGGGCACGGGCACGGGAACCCGCCCGGGGTCTGGGGGTATCACGGTGGGCATGGGCACGGGCACCCGCAAATTCCCCATTGGAACTTTGATCGATTATTGGGGCAAAAGGGCCCGGGGTCTTCGGTTTTGTTGGTTCTCGGTTATGGGGCTGTAAATTTGTTCTTAAAATGAAATTTTAATGGAATTTAATTCTTAAAATTAATTACAATGTTAATGTAATTTGATTTCAGCAATTAAATTGAAATTTTGATTTTAATTTTATTTCGTCTAGGTTTTCAATTTAATTTAATTTATTTCAATTTAATTTAATTTATTTCAATTTAATTTAATTTAATTCAATTTAATTTTATTCAGTTCAATTGAATTTAATTCAATTCAATTCAATTTAATTTTTATTTCTTTTAATTTTTATTTCTTTTAATTTAATTTAATTTAATTTAATTCAATGTAATTTAAGACAATTTAATTTAATTCAATTTAATTTTATTTCATTTAATTTTTCAATTTAATTTAATTTAGTTTAATTTATTTAGTTGAATTGAATTGAATTAAATTCAACTAAATTTATTTTAATTTTACTCAATTGAATATAATTAATTTAATTTAGTTCAATTCAATTTAATTCAATTCAAAATTTTATTCAATTGAATTAAATTTAATTCAATTTTATTGATTCAATTATATTAATTATGAATTATTATTTATTAATAGGTATTAAATTAAAAATTTTATTTATTAATTGTTTATTATAAGATATTAGTTATTATTAATTATCCATTATTAGTTATTAATAAATAATCATACCAAATTGTTAATTGTTAATTGTTAATTGTTAATTGTTAACTGTTGATTCCTTGTTTCCCAGAGGCGTTCCTGCCGTCCGTCTCTCTCTGGCTGCGGCTGTTTCCCGGCGCTTTTGTTCCTGATGCTGGCGCTGATTTCCGGCATTTTCTGTTTGCTCCAGAGTGAGTGGGGAAAAAAACCCCAAAATGGGGGACAGGAACCCCAAATCCTGCTGGGATTGGGGAAAAAAACCCCAAATCCTGCTGGGATCGGGGACAGGAACCCCAAATCCTGCTGGGATCGGGGACAGGAACCCCAAATCCTGCTGGGATCGGGGAAAAAAACCCCAAATCCTGCTGGGATCGGGGGACAGGAACCCCAAATCCTGCTGGGATCGGGGACAGGAACCCCAAAATCGGGGACAGGAACCCCAAATCCTGCTGGGATCAGGGAAAAAACCCCAAATCCTGCTGGGATCAGGGAAAAAACCCCCAAATCCTGCTGGGATCAGGGACAGGAACCCCAAATCCTGCTGGGATCAGGGACAGGAACCCCAAAATCGGGGAGAGGAACCCCAAATCCTGCTGGGATCAGGGACAGGAACCCCAAATCCTGCTGGGATCGGGGACAGGAACCCCAAAATCGGGGACAGGAACCCCAAATCCTGCTGGGATTGGGGGAAAAAACCCCAAATCCTGCTGGGATCAGGGAAAAAACCCCAAATCCTGCTGGGATCCGGGACAGGAACCCCAAATCCTGCTGGGATCAGGGACAGGAACCCCAAATCCTGCTGGGGATCAGGGACAGGAACCCCAAAATCGGGGACAGGAACCCCAAATCCTGCTGGGATCGGGGACAGGACCCCAAAATCGAGTACAGGAGCCCCAAATCCTGCTGGATTGGGGACAGGAACCCCAAATCCTGCTGGGATCGGGGACAGGACCCAAATCCTGCTGGGATCGGTGGACAGGAACCCCAAAATCGGGGACAGGAACCCCAAATCCGGCTGGGATCAGGGACAAAAATCCCAAATCCGCCAGAATTGGGGAAAAAAATCCCAAATCCTGCTGGGATCGGGGACAGGAACCCCAATTCCTGCTGGGATCAGGGACAAAAATCCCAAATCCGCCAGAATTGGGGAAAAAAATCCAAATCCTGCTGGGATCGGGGACAGGAACCCCAAATCCTGCTGGGATCAGCGACAGGAACCCCAAAATCGGGGACAGGACACCCCAAATCCTGCTGGGATCAGGGACAGGAACCCCAAATCCTGCTGGGATCAGGGACAGGAACCCCAAAATCGGGGACAGGAACCCCAAATCCTGCTGGGATCGGGGACAGGAACCCCAAATCCTGCTGGGATCGGGGACAGGAACCCCAAATCCGGCTGGGATCAGGGAAAAAACCCCAAATCCTGCTGGGATCAGGGACAAAAATCCCAAATCCGCCAGAATTGGGGAAAAAAATCCCAAAATCCTGCTGGGGATCGGGACAGGAACCCCAAATCCTGCTGGGATCAGGGACAGGAACCCCAAAATCGGGGACAGGAACCCCAAATCCGGCTGGGATCAGGACAAAAATCCCAAATCCGCCAGAATTGGGAAAAAAATCCCAAATCCTGCTGGGATCGGGGGAAAAAACCCAAATCCTGCTGGGATCAGGGACAAAAATCCCAAATCCGCCAGAATTGGGGAAAAAAATCCAAATCCTGCTGGGATCGGGGACAGGAACCCCAAATCCTGCTGGGATCGGGGACAGGAACCCAAAATCGGGGACAGGAACCCCAAATCCTGCTGGGATCAGGAAAAAACCCCAAATCCTGCTGGGATCGGGGACAGGAACCCCAAATCCTGCTGGGATCAGGGACAGGAACCCCAAATCCTGCTGGATCGGGGACAGGAACCCCAAATCCTGCTGGGATCCGGGACAGGAACCCCAAATCCTGCTGGGATCAGGGACAGGAACCCCAAATCCTGCTGGGATCGGGGACAGGAACCCCAAAATCGAGTACAAGGAGCCCCAAATCCTGCTGGGATTGGGGACAGGAACCCCAAATCCTGCTGGGATCGGGGACAGGAACCCCAAATCCTGCTGGGATCGGGGACAGGAACCCCAAAATCGGGGACAGGAACCCCAAATCCGGCTGGGATCAGGGACAAAAATCCCAAATCCGCCAGAATTGGGGAAAAAAATCCCAAATCCTGCTGGGATCGGGGAAAGGAACCCCAAATCCTGCTGGGATCAGGGGACAAAAATCCCAAATCCGCCAGAATTGGGGGAAAAAAAATCCAAAATCCTGCTGGGATCGGGGACAGGGAACCCCAAATCCTGCTGGGATCGGGGACAGGAACCCCAAATCCTGCTGGGATCAGGGACAGGAACCCAAAATCGGGGACAGGAACCCCAAATCCTGCTGGGATCGGGGACAGGAACCCCAAATCCTGCTGGGATCGGGGACAGGAACCCCAAATCCTGCTGGGATTGGGGACAGGAACCCCAAATCCTGCTGGGATCCGGGACAGGAACCCCAAAATTGGGGACAGGAACCCAAAATCCTGCTGGGATCAGGGACAAAAATCCCAAATCCGCCAGAATTGGGGAAAAAAATCCCAAATCCTGCTGGGATCGGGGACAGGAACCCCAAATCCTGCTGGGATCGGGGGACAGGAACCCCAAATCCTGCTGGGATCGGGGACAGGAACCCCAAAATCGGGGACAGGAACCCCAAATCCGGCTGGGATCAGGGACAAAAATCCCAAATCCGCCAGAATTGGGGAAAAAAAATCCCAAATCCTGCTGGGATCGGGGAAAAAACCCCAAATCCTGCTGGGATCAGGGACAAAAATCCCAAATCCGCCAGAATTGGGGAAAAAAATCCAAAATCCTGCTGGGATCGGGGACAGGAACCCCAATCCTGCTGGGATCAGGGACAGGAACCCCAAATCCTGCTGGGATCGGGGACAGGAGCCCCAAATCCTGCTGGGATCGGGGACAGGAACCCCAAATCCTGCTGGGATCAGGGACAGGAACCCCAAATCCTGCTGGGATCGGGGACAGGAGCCCCAAATCCTGCTGGGATCGGGGACAGGAACCCCCAAATCCTGCTGGGATCGGGGACAGGAACCCCAAATCCTGCTGGGATCGGGGACAGGAACCCCAAAATCGGGGACAGGAACCCCAAATCCGCCAGAATTGGTCAAAAAACCCCAAATCCTGCTGGGATCAGGGAAATCTGAAATCCATCTGGCTCTGGGGAAAATCCCAGATCCTCCAGAATTCAGGGAAATCCCAAATCCCACTGGAATCCAAGGAAATCCCAAATCCACCAGGATCCATGACAATCCCAAATCCGGCAGGAATCCGTGCAAAACTCAAATCCTGCCGGGATCTGGGGAAATCCCAAATTCTGCAGGAATCCTGGAAAATCCCAAATCCGGGCAGAATCAGGGGAAATCTGAAATCTGCCAGAATCCAGGAAAACCCAAATCTGCTGGAATCCATGAAAAATCCAAAATCCGATGGATTTAGGAAAAATCCCAAATCTGCCAGAATCCACGGAAAATCCCAAACCCCATCGGAATCCAGGAAATCCCAAATCCGTCAGAATCTGGGAAAATCCAAATCCCACTGGAATCCCAGAAATCCCAAATCCCACTGGAACTGGGGAAAATCCCAAATCCCACAGGAATCAAAGGAAATCCCAAACCCGCCAGGATCCAGGGAAATCCCAAAATCCTGCCAGAATCCAGGAAAAAATCCCAAATCCAGCTGGAAACAAGGAAATCCCAAATCCACTGGAATCGGGGAAAATCCCAAATGCGGCAGAATTGGGGAAAACCCCAAATCCTGCTGGAATCAAGGAAATGCCAGATTTGCCAGAATCAGGGAAATCTGAAATCCACCAGAATCCGCGAAAATCCCGAATCTGCCAGAATCCAGAAATCCCAAATCCCTCTGGAATCAGGGGGGAAAATCCCAAATCCCACCAGAATTGGGGAAATCATAAATCCATCAGAATCCAGGGAAAAAACCTCAAATCCCACTGAACTGGGGAAATCCCAAATCCTGCCAGAATTGGGGAAATCCCAAATCCCACCAGAATCTGAGGAAATCCCAAATCCCACCAGAATCCAGGGAAAAATCCCAAATCCGCTGCAATCTGAGGAAATCCCAAATCCTCCAGAATCCAGGGAAGTCCCAAATGCTCCAGAGCCTGGAAAATCCCAAATCCCACTGGAATTGGGGGAAATCCTCAACCCCATGGGATTCAGGGAAATCCCAAACCCGGCAGAATCCGGGGAATAATCCAAATCCACCGGAACTGGGGAAATCAGAAATCCACCAGGATCCAGGAAATTCCAAATCCTGCCAGAATCGGGCAAAAAACCCCAAATCCCGCTGGAATCCCGGAAATCCCAAATCCCACCAATATCCAGGGAAAATCCCAAATCTTGCCAGAATCCGGAGAGATCCCAAATCCCACCAGGATCGGGGAAAATCCCAAATCTGACAGAATCCAGGAAAAAATCCCAAATCCAGCTGGAAACAAGGAAATCCCAAATCCACTGGAATCGGGGAAAATCCCAAATGGGGCAGAATTGGGGAAAATCCCAAATCCTGCTGGAATCAAGGAAATGCCAGATTTGCCAGAATCAGGGAAATCTGAAATCCACCAGAATCCGCGAAAATCCCGAATCTGCCAGAATCCAGGAAATCCCAAATCCCTCTGGAATCAGGGGGGAAAATCCCAAATCCCACCAGAATTGGGGAAATCATAAATCCATCAGAATCCAGGGAAAAAACCTCAAATCCCACTGAACTGGGGAAATCCCAAATCCTGCCAGAATTGGGGAAAATCCCAAATCCCACCAGAATCTGAGGAAATCCCAAATCCCACCAGAATCAGGGAAAAATCCCAAATCCCGCTGCAATCTGAGGAAATCCCAAATCCTCCAGAATCCAGGGAAGTCCCAAATGCTCCAGAGCCTGGAAAATCCCAAATCCCACTGGAATTGGGGGAAATCCTCAACCCCATGGGATTCAGGGAAATCCCAAACCCGGCAGAATCCGGGGAATAATCCCAAATCCCACCGGAACTGGGGAAATCAGAATCCACCAGGGATCCAGGAAATTCCCAAATCCTGCCAGAATCGGGCAAAAAACCCCAAATCCCGCTGGGAATCCCGGAATCCCAAATCCCACCAATATCCAGGGAAAATCCCAAATCTTGCCAGAATCCGGAGAGATCCCAAATCCCACCAGGATCGGGGAAAATCCCAAATCTGACAGAATCCAGGAAAAAATCCCAAATCCAGCTGGAAACAAGGAAATCCCAAATCCACTGGAATCGGGGGAAAATCCCAAATGCGGCAGAATTGGGGAAAATCCCAAATCGGTCAGAATCCATGAAAATCCCAAATCCCTCAGGAATCTCAGAAATCCCAAATCCCAGAGGAATCCATGAAAATCCCAAATCCCGATGGAATCTCAGAAAATCCCAAATCTGCTGGAATCCAGGAAAAATCCCAAATCCTCCAGAATGGGGGGAATCCCAAATCTGCTGGAATCAGGAAAAATCCCAAATCCGATGGAATCTGGGAAAATCCCAAATCCCTCAAGAATCTCAGAAAATCCCAAATCCTGCTGGAATCCCAGAAATCGCAAATCCGATGGAATCTGGGAAAATTCCAAATCCCAGAGGAATCCATGAAAATCCCAAATCCACCAGGAACCCCGGAAATCCCAAATCCCTCAGGAATCTCAGAAATCCCAAATCCGATGGAATCTGGGAAAATCCCAAATCCCTCAGGAATCTCAGAAATCCCAAATCCGATGGAATCTCAGAAATCCCAAATCTGATGGAATCCAGGGAAAATGCCAAATCCTCCAGAATTGGGGGAAAAATCCCAAATCCCTCAGGAATCTCAGAAAATCCCAAATCTGCTGGAATCCATGAAAATCCCAAATTTGATGGAATCAGGAAAAATCCCAAATCCTCCAGAATGGGGGAAATCCCAAATCCTGCTGGAATCAGGAAAAATCCCAAATCCACCACAATCCAAGGAAATCCCAAACCCCATGGGAATCCAGGAAATCCCAAATCTGATGGAATCCATGAAAAATCCCAAATTTGATGGAATCTGGGAAAATCCCAAATCCCTCAGGAATCTCAGAAAATCCCAAATCTGATAAAATCCCTAAAAATCCCAAATCCAGCAGAAAGGGGGAAATCCCAAATCCTGCTGGAATCCCAGAAAACCCAAATCCCGCCATAATCCAGGGAAAATCCCAAATCCCTCCAGAATCCAGGGAAAAATCCCAAATCCAATGGAATCAGGAAAAATCCCAAATCCCTCCAGAACTGGGGAAATCATAAATCCACCAGAATCCAGGAAAATCCCAAATCCGATGGAATCCAGGAAAAATCCCAAATCCGATGGAATCCGGGAAATCCCAAATCCGATGGAATCCAGGAAAATCCCAAATCCTCCAGAATGGGGGAAATCCCAAATCCGCTGGAATCCCAGAATCCCAAATCCTGCCATAACCCAGGGAAAATCCCAAATTTGATGGAATCAGGGAAAAATCCCAAATCCCATGGGAATCTCAGAAATCCCAAATTTTCTGGAATCCAGGAAATCCCAAATCCCTCCAGAACGGGGGAAATACCAAATCCAGCTGGAATCAGGAAAAATCCCAAATCCGATGGAATCTGGGAAAATTCCAAATCCGCGAGAATCCATGAAAATCCCAAATGTGATGAAAATCCCAAAAATCCCAAATCCATGGAAATCCCAAAAACCTCAAACCGGCAGAACGGGAATTCCGTTCCCTTTCCCGTTCCCGTTCCCGTCCCCCGTTCCCGTCCCCGTTCCCGTTCCCGTTCCCTTTCCCGTTCCCGTTCCCGTCCCCGTTCCCGTTCCCGTTCCCGTCCCCGTCCCCGCTCCCGTTCCCGCTCCCGTTCCGGTTCCCGTCCCCGTTCCCGTTCCCGTTCCCGTTCCCGTTCCCGTTCCCGTTCCCGTTCCTGTTCCCGCCGACGGAGCCGAATTTCCCGTCCAGATCTTGGCCAAAAATGAAATTTTTCAATTTTTCTTCTTTTTTTTGTTTTCCCCCAGGGAGCCACAAGAGAACTCTGAAGGCAGGTGAGGAATGAATTATTAATTAATTAATAATGAATTGGTAATTATGGGAATGATGTCATTAATTAATGATCGCTAATGGCGAGTTCGCCAAGGATTTTCAGACTTGAATTTTTGGTTTTACTTTAATTAGTTCTTACTTGTATATTTACAATTCAATATTACAATCTCAAAAATTAGCCTAATTAATTATAAATATAAAGCTACTATTATTATTATTATTGTTGCTGTTGTTGTTGTTATTATTTTAATAATCATTACTATCATATAATTAATTTATTATTATTATTTTATTATTATTATTATAACTATTACTACTATTGTCATTATTATTATTAATCATCACCATCATTACTATATTTATTATTATTATTATTATTATTATTAATCATCCTTACTATAATGTACTAAATTTATTTAATTATTATTATTATCACCATTATAATTTTATTATTATTATTATTATTATTATTATTATTATTAATCACCGTCATTACTATCATGTTAATTTATTATTATTATTATCATTATCATTATTATTATCATTATCATGTTATTATTATTATTACTATTATTATTACTACTAATAATCATCATTACTATCATATTATTATTATACTAATAATCATAATTACTATATTATTATTATTATTATTATTATCATTATCATTGTCATTATTATTATTATTATTATATTACTAATCATCATAATTACTACTATATTATTAATTTACTATTTTTATTATTGTTATTATTATTACTATTATTAACCATCATCATCATCATCATCATCATTACTATCATGTTATAATTTATTATTTTTATTATTATTATTATTATTATTATTATCATTATCATTATCATTATCATTATTATTATATATATTATCATTATTATTATTATTACTATTATTATTATTATCATCATCATCATCATCATTATAATTATCATTATCATTATCATTATCATATTATTATCATTATTATTATTACTATTATTATTATTATTATTACTATCATCATCATTATAATTATCATTATCATTATATTAGTGTTATTATTATAATTGCTATTACTATACAATTACTAATTATTATTATTATTAATCATCATCATTACTATCATGTTTATTATTATTATTTTTTAAATATTAATATAATGAAGTATTTATTACAAATAATTCTTTACAAAACAATATTTCATTTCTATTTCTTAAAAACGAAATGAAAATGAACTCATAAAAATAAAATGAACTCATAGAAAATAAAATGTCATCAAATATTTACCAGAAAATATTTTATCTTTATATTTATAAAAATATTTGATTTTTATAAAATATTAATATTTTATTATATAAAATATTGAATACTTTATTTTTATAAAACATTAAAATAATGTTTAAAAAATAATATTACAGAGAATTTTACTTATTACTTTCAATTTTGACCGTTAAAATCTTATAATGATATTTATTAATGATTTATTTGTAATTATTAATTTCTAATAAAAATTATTAAAATTATAACAATATTTAAATGTAATGAATAAAGTAGGAAATAATTAAAATTGAAAGGAGAATGAAAGAAAATACATCAGGAAATAAGGAAAACATTCTTTATTATTATTTAGAAAATTATTTACTACTTATTATTTCAGTTATAGTTATTTTTAATATAATTATACAAGCGTAAAATATTAAAATAATAATAATAATTATAATAATGAAAATAACAAAAAATTAAAATTAAAATTAGAATTAAAATTAAAAAAAAATAATAATATAATACTTAAAAAAATAATTTATAATATTTATAATTTTTTCGGGATTTTATTGAATATTGCTAAAATAGACACAGAAAATCTGATAAAATCTCGCAAATATTCAATATAAAATAACAAACTTCGGTTTTATGAAACATTATTGAAATATAAATATATAGAGACATAAATACAACAAAATCTTAAAAATATTCAATAGATTTATTCCAAATGAATTCAAATTAAAGAAAATTAATTAAAGATATTGAGGATGTTCATATTTAATGGGTAATTAGGCAGAGATTGAATACAGGAATAAACGAAAAATTGTAAATATAAATGTAAATAAAAATGTAAACTAAATGTAAATATAAATATGAATATGAATATGAATATAAATATAAATATAAATATAAATATAAAATATAGATAAGGATAAAAATAGAAATGTAAATGTAAATGTGAATGTGAATGTGAATGTGAATATAAATAAGTATATAAATATGTGTATAATTATGGATATAAATATAAATATAAATATAAATATAAATATAAACGTAAATATAAATATAAATATAAATATAAACGTAAATATAAATGTCGATATAGATATAAATATAAATGTAAATGTAAATATAAATATAAATATAAATATAAATATAACTATATAGATATAGATATAGATATAAATGCACAGGAAAATATAAATGTAAATGTAAATGCAAATATAAATATAGATATAAAAATAAATATAAAATAAGTATAAATATAAATATGTATATAGATATCTATATAAGAGTAAATATAACTATAGCTATAACCAGAAATATAAATATAAATATAAATATAAATATAAATATAAATATAAATATAAATATGGATATAGATATGAATATAAATTGAAATGTAAGCATAAAAACAAATGTAAATATAAATATAAATGTAAATGTGAATATAAAAACATATATACATATGTATATAACTATAACTATAACTATAACTATAACTATAAAATATAAATATAAATATAAATATAAATATAAATATAAGCATAAATATAAATATAAATATAAATATAAATATAAATATAAATATAAATATAAATATAAAATGGATATAGATATAAATATAGATATGAATATAAATAGAAATGTAAGCATAAATACAAATATAAACATAAATATAAATATAAATGTGAATGTAAATACGTATATAATTTTGTATATAAATATAAATATTATTGTAACTATAACTATAACTATAACTATAACTATAAAATATAAATATGTATATAAATATAAATATAAATATGTATATAAATATAAATATAAATATAAATATTGATACATATATAAAGATAGATTTTAATATAAATAGAAATAAGAATATAAATAAGTATAAAAATATGCATATAAATATAAATATTATTGTAACTACAACTGTAACAATAACTCTAGAATATAAATATTAATTAGAAATATAAATATAAATATGCATATAAATATAAATATAAATATAAATGTAAATGTAAATGTATATATAAATATAACTATAAATGTAAATATACTATAAATATAACCATAAAATATAAATATAAATATAAATATAAATATAAATGTAAATTTAATTGTCAATATAAATATAATATAAATATAAATATAAATATAAATATAAATATAAATATACTATAAATATAACCATAAAATATAAATATAAATATAAATATAAATATAAATATGAATATAAATACGAATATAAATCTGTGTTAAATTGTCCCCAATAACTCATTAAAATTTTCTCTTTTTCCCAGGCCAGGCCAAGCTGGACCTGGAGGAAGGTAAAAATCTGGGTGGGAAATCAATGAAATGTCATTCATTAAATGAATTAATTCCACTTGTGGTTTGGAGTTTCTTCCAATTTAAACTTCAATTTAATTAATTCAATTAATTCCACTTGTGGTTTGGAGTTTCTTCCAATTTAAACTTCAATTTAATTAATTCAATTAATTCCACTTGTGGTTTGGAGTTTCTTCCAATTTAAAAATTCAATTTATTAATTCAATTAATTCCATTTGTGGTTTTAAGTTTCTTCCAATTTAAAAATTCAATTTATTAATTCAATTAATTCCATTCGTGGTTTGGAGTTTCTTCCAATTTAAAAATTCAATTTATTAATTCAATTAATTCCACTTGTGGTTTGGAGTTTCTTCCAATTTAAACATTCAATTGCATGAATTTAATCCGTTCCATTTGTGCTTTTCACTTTCTTACAATTGAAAAATTCAATTTCATTAATTTCATTAATTCCATTGGTGGTTTGAAGTTTCTTGCAATTTAAATATAAAATTTCATTTATTCCAATAATTCCATTCGTGGTTTGGAGTTTCTTACAATTGAAAAATGAAATTTCATTAATTAAAATAATTCCATTTGTGGTTTTAATTTTCTTACAATTTAAAAATTCAATTTCATTAATTCAATTAATTCCATTTGTGGTTTTCACTTTCTTACAATTTAAAAATTCAATTTCATTAATTTAATTAATTCCATTTGTGGTTTTCACTTTCTTACAATTTAAAAATTCAATTTCATTAATTAAATTAATTCCATTTGCGGTTTGAAGTTTCCTAAAATTTAAAAATTCACTTTCATTCATTAAATTAATTCCATTTGTGGTTTTAAGTTTCTTCCAATTTAAAAATTCAATTTATTAATTCAATTAATTCCACTTGTGGTTTGGAGTTTCTTCCAATTTAAACATTCAATTGCATGAATTTAATCCGTTCCATTTGTGCTTTTCACTTTCTTACAATTGAAAAATTCAATTTCATTAATTTCATTAATTCCATTGGTGGTTTGAAGTTTCTTACAATTGAAAAATTAATTTCATTCATTAAAATAATTCCATTCGTGGTTTGAAGTTTCGTACAATTGAAAAATTAATTTCAATAATTTAATTAATTCCACTCGTGGTTTGAAGTTTCTTGCAATTTAAATATTAAATTTCATTAATTAAAATAATTCAATTTGAGGTTTTAATTTTCTTACAATTTAAAAATGAAATTTCATTCATTAAATTAATTCCATTCGTGGTTTGAAGTTTCTTACAATTGAAAAATTCAATTTAATTAATTCAATTAATTCCATTTGTGGTTTGGAGTTTCTTCTAATTTAAAAATTCAATTTATTAATTCAATTAATTCCATTTGTGGTTTGGAGTTTCTTTCAATTTAAACATTCAATTGCATGAATTTAATCCATTCCATTTGTGGTTTGAAGTTTCATGCAATTTAAAAATGAAATTTCATTAATTCAATCCATTCCATTTGTAGTTTTAATTTTCTTACAATTTAAAAATTCAATTTCATTCATTAAAATAATTCCATTCGTGGTTTGAAGTTTCTTACAATTGAAAAATTAATTTCATTCATTGAATTAATTCCATTCGTGGTTTTCACTTTCTTACAATTTAAAAATTCAATTTCATTCATTAAAATAATTCCATTCGTGGTTTGAAGTTTCTTACAATTGAAAAATTCAATTTCATTCATTGAATTAATTCCATTCGTGGTTTTCACTTTCTTACAATTGAAAAATTAATTTCATTCATTGAATTAATTCCATTCGTGGTTTTCACTTTCTTACAATTTAAAAATTCAATTTCATTCATTAAAATAATTCCATTCGTGGTTTGAAGTTTCTTACAATTGAAAAATTAATTTCATTCATTGAATTAATTCCATTCGTGGTTTTCACTTTCTTACAATTGAAAAATTAATTTCATTCATTGAATTAATTCCATTCGTGGTTTTCACTTTCTTACAATTTAAAAATTCAATTTCATTCATTAAAATAATTCCATTCGTGGTTTTAATTTTCTTACAATTTAAAAATTCAATTTCATTCATTAAAATAATTCCATTCGTGGTTTTCACTTTTTTACAATTTAAATATTAAATTACATTCATTCAAATAATTCCATTTGTGGTTTTAATTTTCTTACCATTTCAAAACCCCCAATCGAGAATCCCCTCATTTTCCCGACATTTGGATTTCGGATCGAGTCGCGGATTTCTTGAATTCAATTTCATTTTTCATCAATTGAGCTCAAACGACTCCAAAATGTCCAAATGAAGGAAAATTCAAACGTCCGAACTATAAATAAATAGAAATATAAAGATCAATATAAATTTCCATATTCAATATTGAAAATTGATTTCTCAATTTTTAATTCGACGTTTCACAATTCCAATTTGGCTTTACTTGCCAAAGTTTTAATTTTTCTAATTTTTAATTTTTAATTTTTAGTTTTTAATGTTTAATGTATAATTCTTAATTTTTAATGTTTAGTTTTTAGTTTTTAGTTTTTAATTTTTAATTTTTTAATGTTAATTTTTAATGTGAAATTTTTAATGTTTAATTTTTATTTTTAATGTTTAATGTTTAATTTGTAATTTTTAATTTTTAATTTTTAAATTTTTAATTTTTAGTTTTCAATGTTTAATTTTTAAGGTTTAATGTTTAATTTTTAATTTTTAATTGTTTTTAATTTTAATTTTTAATTTTTAATTTCTAATTTTTAATTTCTAATTTCCAATTTTTAATTTTTTTAATTTTTAATTTTTAATTTTAATTTTTAATTTCTAATTTCTAATGTTTAATTTCTAATTTTTAATTTTTATTTTTTACTTTTTAATTTTTTAATTTTAATTTTTAATTTTTATTTTTTACTTTTTAATTTTTTAATTTTAATTTTTAATTTTAATTTTTAATTTCTAATGTTTTTTGTTTAATGTTTATTTTTTATTTTTTAATTTTGAATTCAATATTTCCCAGGCTCATTTTGCTTTCCTCGCTCTTTCCTTCCCCTTTCAAACGGATCCAATCCGGGTTTGGTTTCTTTTGGCGCAAGTAAAAATGCAAAAAAAATCAAATATTAAAAATATTTTCATTATTATTAAATACATTTATATGAACTATATCAAACTAAAAATATTTAATTATTTTTAGGTAGATTAATTATAAATATATTAAAAATATTTTCAGTATTATTAAATACATTTATATGAACTATATTAAACTAAATATATTTAATTATTATTAGGTAGATAATTAGAAATATATTAAAATATTTTCAGTATTATTAAATATATTTATATGAACTATATTAAACAAAATATATTTAATTGTTATTAGGTAGATTAATTATAAATATATTAAAAATATTTTCATTATTATGAAATATATTTATATGAACTATATTAAACTAAATATATTTAATTATCAGGTAGATTAATTATAAATATATTAAAAATATTTTCAGTATTATGAAATATATTTATATGAACTATATCAAACTAAAAATATTTAATTATTTTTAGGTAGATTAATTATAAATATATTAAAAATATTTTCATTATTACGAAATATATTTATATGAACTATATTAAACTAAATATATTTAATTATTATTAGGTAGATAATTAGAAATATATTAAAAATATTTTCAGTATTATGAAATATATTTATATGAACTGTATTAAACGAAAAATATTTAATTATTATTAAGTAGATTAATGATAAATATATTAATTTTAAAAAGGATCATTATAAAGTATATTCATTATTAAATATGCCGCATATATTTATAACAAAATATAATAACAATTAAATTAATAAATATATTAATTATTTAATTAATTGTCACATATTAATTTTTGAATTCTTTAATGCATTAATCATCAATTAAGTATTAATTGATTTCCATTTAACCTCACCTATTAATTACAATTAATTCTATTAATTTTTGGATTAATTAATGCATTAATCATCAATTAACTATTAATTCATTTTCATTTAACGTCGCCTCCTTATTTAAATTATAATTATTGAATTATTGAATGCATTAATCATCAATTAACTATTAATTGATTTCCATTTGACCTCGCCTATTATTTCAAGGGAATTATAATCATTTTTGAATTATTTAATGCATTAATCATAAAATAACTATTCATTTATTTAAATTTACCCACGCCTATTAATTACAATTAATTCTATTAATTTTTGAATTATTGAATGTATTAATGCATTAATCATCAATTAACTATTAATTCATTTTCATTTAACTTCGCCTAATTATTTAAATTACAATTTTTGAATTCTTTAATGCATTAATCATAAATTAACTATTAATGTATTTTCATTTACCCTCGCCTATTAATTCAAATGAATTATAATAATTTTTGAATTATTTAATGTATTAATCACAAATTAACTATTAATTTATTTAAATTTAACCTTGCCTATTAATTCCAATTAATTCTATTAATTTTTGAATTATTTCATATATTAATCAGAAATTAGCTATTAATTGATTTTCATTTACCCTCGCCTCCCTTTTTAAATTATAATTTTTTAATTATTGAATGCATTAATCATCAATTAACTATTAATTGATTTCCATTTACCCTCGCCTTTTAATTCAAATGAATTATAAGAATTTTTGAATTATTTAATCTATTAATCATAAATTAACTATTAATTTATTATAATTTAACCTTGCCTTTTAACTACAATTAATTCTATTAATTTTTGAATTCTTTAATGCATTAATCATCAATTAACTATTTATTGATTTCCATTTAACCTCGCCTATTAATTACAATCAATTCTATTAATTTTTTAACTATTCACTGTATTAATTATAAATTAATTATTCATTCGTTTTCATTTAACCTCGCCTACTCATTTAAATTATAATTTTCGATTTATTTAATGCATTAATCATCAATTAACTCTTAATTGATTTTCATTTAATGTCGCCTATTAATTCAAATGAACTATAATAATTTTTGAATAATTTAATGTATTAATCAGAAAATAACTATTAATTGATTTTCAGTTAACCTCGCCTATTAATTCCAATTAATTCTATTAATTTTAGAATTATTTCATATATTAATCAGAAATTTACAATTAATTGATTTCCATTTAACCTCGCCTATTAAATAAAATAATTATATTAATTTTTTCAATAATTTAATGCAGTAATCATAAATTAACTATTAATTAATTTTCATTTAACCTCGCCTATTAATTCCAATTAATTCTATTAATTTTTGAATTTTTCAATATATTAATCAGAAATTGACTATTAATTGATTTCCATTTAACCTCGCCTATTAATTCCAATTAATTCTATTAATTTTTGAATTATTTCATATATTGAGCAGAAATTGACTATTAATTGATTTCCATTTACCCTCGCCTATTAATTACAATTAATTCTATTAATTTTTTAATTATTCACTGTATTAATTATAAATTAATTATTAATTGATTTTCATTTAACCTCGCCTACTTATTTAAATTATAATTTTTGAATTATGGAATGTATTAATCGTAAATTAACTATTAATTTATTTTCATTTAACGTCGCCTATTAATTCAAATGAATTATAATAATTTTTGAATTCTTTATTGTATTAATCAGAAATTAACTATTTATTGATTTCCATTTAACCTCGCCTGCTAATTACAATTAATTATAACAATTTTTGAATTATTTCATATATTAATCATAAATTACCTATTAATTTATTTTCATTTAACCTCGCCTGATAATTCATATTAATTATAATAATTTTTGAATTATTTAATATATTAATCCGAAAATAACTATTAATTTATTTAAATTTAACCTCACCTACTAATTCCAATTAATTCTATTACTTACAATTAATTCTACTATTTTTTGAATTATTTAATATATTAATAATAAATTAACTATTAATTGATTTCCATTTCATTTCACGTATTAATTACAATCAATTCTATTAATTTTTGAATTTTTTAATGTATTTATCATAAATTAGCTCTTCATTGATTTCCATTCACCCTCGCCTGTTAATTCCAATTAATTCTATGAATGTTGGAATGATTGACCGTGTTAATTACAAGTTAATTATGAATTGATTTCCATTCACCCTCGCCTATTAATTCCAATTAATTCTATGAATGTTGGAATGAGTGACCGTGTTAATTACAAATTAATTATGAATTGATTTCCATTCACCCTCGCCTATAAATTCCAATTAATTCTATGAATGTTGGAATGATTGACCGTGTTAATTACAAATTAATTATGAATTGATTTCCATTCACCCTCGCCTGTTAATTCCAATTAATTCTATGAATGTTGGAATGAGTGACCGTGTTAATTAAAGTTAATTATGAATTGATTTCCATTCACCCTCGCCTATTAATTCCAATTAATTCTATGACTGTTGGAATGAGTGACGGTGTTAATTAAAGTTAATTATGAATTGATTTCCATTTAACCTCGCCTATTAATTCCAATTAATTCTATGAATGTTGGAATGAGTGACCGTGTTAATTAAAGTTAATTCTGAATTGATTTCCATTCACCCTCGCCTATTAATTCCAATTAATTCTATGACTGTTGGAATGAGTGACGGTGTTAATTAAAGTTAATTATGACCTGATTTCCGTTTCCCCGGCTGTCAATAGAGGGAATTTTCCGTTCTCTGGCTGAAATTATCGATCCCAAGCCCCACTGGGTTTTGCTGAATTTCTGATTTCTGTTCCAGACAAGACGAGAGCGAAGGCGCTGCTGGGTGAGCGCTGCCCGCGCCATTTTTCCCCTTTTTCCTTTTTTTTTCCCATTTTTCCTCTTTTTTCCCCTCCTTTTTTCCCCATTTTTTCTTATTTTTTCTCTTTTTTTCCTCCTTTTTTCCCCATTTTTTCCTCTTTTTTTCCCCCTTTTTTCTTCTTTTTATCCCCCATTTTCCCCTCTTTTTTTCCCATTTTTCCTCTATTTCTCATTTTTTCTCTTTTTCCCCTCCTTTTTTTTCTCATTTTTTCCTTTTTTCTCATTTTTCCCCATTTTTCCCCCATTTCTTCCTCTTTTTTCCCATTTTTTCCCATTTTTCCCATTTTTTCCTCTTTTTCCCCCATTTTTCCCATGTTTTCCTCTTTTTCCCCATTTTTTCCCATTTTTTTTCTTTTTCCCCATTTTTCCCACTTTTTTCCTCTTTTCCCCCCATTTTTCCTCTTTTTCCCCCCTTTTTTCTTCTTTTTTCCCCCCATTTTTTCCTCTTTTTTCCTCTTTTTTTCCATTTTTCCTCTTTTTTCCCTCCTTTTTTCCCATTTTTTCCTCGTTTTTTCTCATTTTTTTCCTCTTTTTTTCCTCTTTTTTCCCTCCTGTTTTTCCCATTTTTCCCTTTTTTCCTCTTTTTCCCTTTTTTCTCATTTTTCCCTCTTTTTTTTCCCCATTTTTCTCTTTTTTTCTGCCTTTTTTTCCCATTTTTCCCCATTTTTCCACCATTTCTTCCTCTTTTTTCCTCTTTTTTCCCTTTTGTCCCATTTTTCCCTTTTTTTCCTTTTTTCTCCATTTTTCCTC